>NC_042988.1:44912408-44914908 GCF_901001165.1 Salmo trutta
TCTAGCCTTCCTATCACATCTCTAACCTCTAGCTTCCTCTAAAACACATCTCTAACCTCTAGCTTCCTCTAAAACACAACTCTAACCTCTAGCTTCTTCTAAAACACATCTCTAACCTCTAGCTTCCTCTAAAACACATCTCTAACACCTCTAAAACACATCTCTAACATCTAGCTCCTCTAACACATCTCTAACCTCTAGCTTCCTCTAAAACACATCTCTAACATCTAGCTTCCTCTAAAACACATCTCTAACCTCTAGCTTCCTCTAAAACACATCTCTAACCTCTAGCTTCCTCTAAAACACATCTCTAACACCTCTAACACACACCTCTAACCTCTAGCTTCCTCTAAAACACATCTCTAACCTCTAGCTTCCTCTAACATACATCTCTAACATCTAGCTTCCTCTAACACATCTCTAACCTCTAGCTTCCTCTAACAACTACCATGCAGAAGAGAAACACAACGCATCACCTACCTTAGAGCCCCGCTCGTTAAAAATTATTTCAACGTCTAAGATTTTACCAAATTGCTGGAAGGAAAGACAGAAACAAAGCCAGAGTCAATGACATTCTTTAATGGATGATTTTTCAGTACTACAGCATATGTAGTAGCATTTTACATGTGGAAATGATTCACTTATGGGGGATAAAATAAGTAATTGTAGTGTAATACTCACGCCAAACATTTGCCTGAGGTCTGGGTCCCTGAATCTGAAGGGTATGTTGGAGACATGGAGTCGCTTGGGTTGAGTCTTACTGTCAGACGACAGGCTCTGCTGCTGACTGTCTGTCTGAGACTCCTCCTCTGTCTGCTGGGGGGGAGGGAGGGAGGGAGGGAGGGAGGGAGGAGAGGGGAGGGAGGAGGGAGGGAGGGAGAGGGGAGGGAGAGGGAGGGAGAGGGGAGGAGAGGGGAGGGGAGGGGAGGGAGGGAGGGAGGGGGAGGAAGGGATGAGGGGAGGGAAGAGAGAGGGGAGGGAGGGAGGGAGGAGGGAGGGGGAGGGAAGGGATTAGGGGGAGGGAGGGGAGGTAGGTTGATGGAAGGGAATGGGGGATGTAAGAGAAAAAAGGGGAGGGAGGGAGACAGAATTATACACACAAAAAAAACTAAAATGAACACATTTTGACCTCTAGTGTCATACTAGAAACACAGCTGATGATCTATACTAGAATGACACTAGAGGAGAACAGCTGATCTATACTAGAATGACACTAGCGGTGAACAGCTGATGATCTATACTAAAATAACACTAGAGGAGAACAGCTGATCTATACTAGAATAACACTAGAGGAGAACAGCTGATCTATACTAGAATGACACTAGAGGAGAACAGCTGATCTATACTAAAATAACACTAGAGGTGAACAGCTGATCTATACTAGAATGACACTAGAGGTGAACAGCTGATCTATACTAGAATGACACTAGAGGAGAACAGCTGATCTATACTAGAATGACACTAGAGGTGAACAGCTGATGACAGACAGACAGACAGACAGACAGACAGACAGACAGACAGACACACACACACACACACAATACTAAAATGTATAGCCAAAAAACATGGTTAAAACTAATGTTTGATATATGCATCCATAGCATCCATAGCTCTGTCTATGAATTTGAGAGGTTACATTTCTCCAGCCCCAATCCCACCATTTTTTATGGAAACAGTGTTGGGGGGTACGTTTGTTAATGTTTTAACTGCTGATTGCCACTTTAAGAGTGAATTAGTGACGGCGCTAACAGATGTTAGATGGAGTTATGGCTTTTTCATGTAGTCTTGTTATATACACCTTCTATAGTGGGTGGAGAACTATATTTAACTAAGGCCCAAAAGGAGACGTTCATCGTTCAAACCTTCATAGGAGCGTGTTAAATCTCCAAGCTGTTTCCCAAAACTATTGTTACTAAAGTTTAACTAGAAAACGCTCGTTATTGACTGCCTGGAACAGACCACTCATAGAACAGCCAAGTCTTTTTCCTACACACTTAGAAAAAAGGTGATATCTAGAACCTTAAAGGGTTCTTCAGCTGTCCCTATAGGAGAACCTTTTGAAGAACCCTTTTTGGTTACTGGTAGCACTCTTTTGGTTCCATGTAGAACCCTTTTGGTTCCATGTAGAACCCTTTTGGTTCCATGTAGAACACTTTTGGTTCCAGGTAGAACCCTTTTGGTTCAAGATAGAACCCTTACTACAAATGCTTCTAAATTTAACCCAAAAAGTGTACTACCTGGAATCAAAAAGGGTTCTACGAGGAACCAAAAAAGGTTGGAACCAAAAAAGGTTCTCCTCTGGGGACAGCCGAAGAACCCTTTTGGAACCCTTTTTTCAAAGAGTTTACGTTACACACATGAGATCTCCGCTGAACATAGAATCAAGATGTTTGTTTCTGTGTGACCAGCGATAACGTCACAGGGAAGGTGACTACAAATGCAAAGTTGCCAATATCTTTGCAATAGTTAAAAACAAGCGAAGGATAAAAAGCTTCAATTA
>NC_042988.1:44919908-44932408 GCF_901001165.1 Salmo trutta
TTAGGATTCTGCATTCTTCATCAGACATGTTTAGATTTAGATTAGATTTGAAATGTCAAAAACACACTTTAGGCTTTCACGTCCAGGAAGTTGTCTAAAAGGGATTGAATTTGTTGTTGCCTAATTGTTTTTTGGTAGGTTTCTACACTACTTTCCCTCCATCTATAGCATTTCTTAATATTACTCAGTTCCTTTGGCTTTGATGCCTCATGATTGAGTATTTTAATTTATTTATGTAACCTTTATTTAACTAGACAAGTCAGTTAAGAACACATTCTTATTTACAATGACGGCCTATACTGGCCAAACCCGGACGACTGTGATTTTGACTGTGATTATGACTGTGATTATGACTGTGATTATGACTGGGATTATGACTGTGATTTTGACTGTGATTATGACTGGGATTATGACTGTGATTATGACTGGGATTATGACTGTGATTATGACTGGGATTTTGCTGTGGTCTGATTGGGGTGTCAGTGGACTGACTGAACGCTCTGAGAGACTCTGGGTTGAGGTCAGTGATAAAGTAGTCTACAGTACTACTGCCAAGAGATGAGCTATAGGTGTACCTACCATAGGAGTCCCCTTGAAGCCTACTGTACCATTGACTATGTACCTACCCAGCGTGCGACAGAGTTGCAGGAGTTGTGACTCGTTTCAGTTGGTTATGTTGTCGTAGTTGTGCTTTGGGGGGCATATGGGGGAGGGATGCTGTCACCTCCAGGTAAGTGTTTGTCTCTCTCTCTCTCTCTCTCTCTCTCCTCTCTCTCTCTCTCTCTCTCTCTCTCTCTCTCTCTCTCTCTCAATTCAATTCAATTTAATGCTTTATTGGCATGGGAAACATATATTAACATTGCCAAAGCAAGTGAAGATAATATACAAAAGTGAAATAAACAAAAATGAACAGTAAACATTACACTCACAGAAGTTCCAAAAGAATAAAGACATTACAAATGTCATATTATGTATATATACAGTGTTGTAACGATGTACAAATGGTTAAAGTACAAAAGGGAAAATAAATAAACATAAATATGGGTTGTATTTACAATGGTGTTTGTTCTTCACTGGTTGTCCTTTTCTTGTGGCAAAAGGTCACACATCTTGCTGCTGTGATGGCAATCTCTCTCTCTCTGTCTCTGTCTCAGTCTCTCTTTCTCTCTCTCACTTTGTCTCTCTCAGTCTCTCTTTCTCTCTCTCACTTTGTCTCTCTCTGTCTCTCTTTCTCTCTCTCACTCTGTCTCAGTCTCTCTTTCTCTCTCACTTTGTCTCCCTCTTTCTCTCTCTCACTTTGTCTCTCTCTCTCTACTTTAACAGAGAGCAGACAGTGGAGTGGGGGATGACGTCACTCTATAAACAGGCCAGCCAGATGAGGTAATCTCTCTCTCTCTCTCTCCCTCTCCCTCTCTCTCTCTCTCTCTCTCTCTCTCTCTCTCTCTCTCCCTCTCTCTCCCTCCCTCTCTCTCTCTCTCTACTTTAACAGAGAGCAGACAGTGGAGTGGGGGATGACATCACTCTATAAACAGGCCAGCCAGATGAGGTAATCTCTCTCTGGCCTCGTGCCTCAACATATAGACTCAGACTATAGAGCGAGCGAGAGAAAGAGAGAGGGGGGTGAGTGGGATAGAGATAGACATTAAGTGAGAGCGAGAGATGGAGAGAGAGAGGAAAGAGAAAATAAAAAGACAGACAGACGCGGGGGGGGGGGGGTAATGAGTGTTTGAGGGAGAAAAAGAGAGGGAGAGGTTTTCCAGATGTACAACTCATTTTCCTGCTCTGTGTCTTTCCTCTACTGGAGTTATGAGAGGTGTGATGCTACTCCCTCTCTCCTCCTCCCCTCTCTCCTCCTCCCCTCTCTTCCTCTCCCCTCTCTCCGTAACTCTCCCTCTGCGCTCTCTCCTTCTCTCTTCCTCTCCCCTCTCTCCGTCACTCTCCCTCTGCGCTCTCTCCTTCTCTCTTCCTCTCCCTGTCTCTCTCAAATCCTGACTCTGTCTCTCTCATCTCACCTTCTCCCCTCTCCCTGGCTCTCTCCCTCTGCGCTCTCTCCTTCTCTCTTCCCTCTCTCCGTCTCTCTCCCCTCTCCCTGGCTCTCTCCCTCTGCGCTCTCTCCTTCTCTCTTCCTCTCCCCTCTCTCCGTCTCTCTCCCCTCCTCTGACTCTGTCTCTCCTTTCTCCCTTCTCTCCGTCTCTTTCTCTCTGCGCTCTCTCCTTCTCTCTTCCTCTCCCCTCTTTCCATCCCTCTCCCCTCCTCTCTCTCTGTCTCCCCTCTCTCCTTCATCACTTCTCTTCTCCTAGTTCTCTCCTTCCAAGCTAAAGGCTAATATCACACGCATTAAACAACTTTAAAAAGACAAGCAAGAAAATAAAAACTAAGCATTTTTCACAGTGCTTGGGGGAGAAAATATTTCTCATTACCATGCAAACTAATACTGGATTGTATTGCACTCTGGGTGAATGGCAATATACATATTTATGATAAAGAGAGGGACGATAAATCAAGCAAACAAATGACTACCACAGGATGTTTGTGTCTAGACAGAAGCAGTCGTATAAACAGCTTTAAAAATCTGATGAATTCTATTAATAAAAGAACGAAACAGAACACAGCCTGAGACCTGCTGCGTAAAGGCCTCGGAGGACCTGATGCTTCGAGGAGAATAGTGTACACTTGGTCCAGTCTGCAGCCTTGTGAAGGGTATAGTGTACACTTGGTCCAGTCTGCAGCCTTGTGAAGGGTATAGTGTACACTTGGTCCAATTCTACAGCCTTGTGAAGGGTATAGTGTACACTTGGTCCAATTCTACAGCCTTGTGAAGGGTATAGTGTACACTAGGTCCAATTCTGCAGCCTTGTGAAGGGTATAGTGTACACTAGGTCCAATTCTGCAGCCTTGTGAAGGGTATAGTGTACACTAGGTCCAATTCTGCAGCCTTGTGAAGGGAATAGTGTACACTAGGTCCAATTCTGCAGCCTTGTGAAGGGTATAGTGTACACTAGGTCCAATTCTGCAGCCTTGTGAAGGGAATAGTGTACACTAGGTCCAATTCTGCAGCCTTGTGAAGGGTATAGTGTACACTAGGTCCAATTCTGCAGCCTTGTGAAGGGAATAGTGTACACTAGGTCCAATTCTACAGCCTTGTGAAGGGTATAGTGTACACTAGGTCCAATTCTGCAGCCTTGTGAAGGGTATAGTGTACACTAGGTCCAATTCTGCAGCCTTGTGAAGGGAATAGTGTACACTAGGTCCAATTCTGCAGCCTTGTGAAGGGTATAGTGTACACTAGGTTCAATTCTACAGCCTTGTGAAGGGTATAGTGTACACTAGGTCCAATTCTGCAGCCTTGTGAAGGGAATAGTGTACACTAGGTCCAATTCTACAGCCTTGTGAAGGGTATAGTGTACACTAGGTCCAATTCTGCAGCCTTGTGAAGGGTATAGTGTACACTAGGTTCAATTCTACAGCCTTGTGAAGGGTATAGTGTACACTTGGTCCAATTCTGCAGCCTTGTGAAGGGTATAGTGTACACTAGGTCCAATTCTGCAGCCTTGTGAAGGGAATAGTGTACACTAGGTCCAATTCTGCAGCCTTGTGAAGGGTATAGTGTACACTAGGTCCAATTCTACAGCCTTGTGAAGGGTATAGTGTACACTAGGTCCAATTCTGCAGCCTTGTGAAGGGAATAGTGTACACTAGGTCCAATTCTGCAGCCTTGTGAAGGGAATAGTGTACACTAGGTCCAATTCTACAGCCTTGTGAAGGGTATAGTGTACACTAGGTCCAATTCTGCAGCCTTGTGAAGGGTATAGTGTACACTAGGTCCAATTTTGCAGCCTTGTGAAGGGTATAGTGTACACTAGGTCCAATTCTGCAGCCTTGTGAAGGGTATAGTGTACACTAGGTCCAATTCTGCAGCCTTGTGAAGGGTATAGTGTACACTAGGTCCAATTCTGCAGCCTTGTGTAGGGTATAGTGTACACTAGGACCAATTCTGCAGCCTTGTGAAGGGTATAGTGTACACTAGGTCCAATTCTGCAGCCTTGTGAAGGGTATAGTGTACACTAGGTCCAATTCTGCAGCCTTGTGAAGGGTATAGTGTACACTAGGTCCAATTCTGCAGCCTTGTGAAGGGTATAGTGTACACTAGGTCCAATTCTGCAGCCTTGTGAAGGGTATAGTGTACACTAGGACCAATTCTGCAGCCTTGTGAAGGGTATAGTGAACACTAGGTCCAATTCTGCAGCCTTGTGAAGGGTATAGTGTACACTAGGTCCAATTCTGCAGCCTTGTGAAGGGTATAGTGTACACTAGGTCCAATTCTGCAGCCTTTTGAAGGGTATAGTGTACACTAGGTCCAATTCTGCAGCCTTGTGAAGGGTATAGTGTACACTAGGTCCAATTATGCAGCCTTGTGAAGGGTATAGTGTACACTAGGTCCAATTATGCAGCCTTGTGAAAGGTATTGTCTTCTGATCCCTCCTGTCTCAGCCTCCAGTATTTATGCTGCAGTAGTTTATGTGTCGGGGGGCTAGGGTCAGTCTGTTACATCTGGAGTATTCTCTTGTCTTATCTGGTGTCCTGTGTGAATGTAAATATGCTCTCTCTAATTCTCTCTTCTCTCTTTCTTTCTTTCTCTCGGAGGACCTGAGCCCTAGGACCATGCCTCAGGACTACCTGGCATGATGACTCCTTGCTGTCCCCAGTCCACCTGGCCATGCTGCTGCTCCAGTTTCAACTGTTCTGCCTGCGGCTACGGAACCCTGACCTGTTTCACCGGACGTGCTTGTTGCACCCTCAACAATTACTATGATTATTATTATTTGACCATGCTGGTCATTTACGAACATTTTAACATCTTGACCATGTTCTGTTATAATATCCACCCGGCACAGCCAGAAGAGGACTGGCCACCCCTCATAGCCTGGTTCCTCTCTAGGTTTCTTCCTAGGTTTTTGGCCTTTCTCAGGAGTTTTTCCTAGGGAGTTTTTCCCAGCCACCGTGCTTCTTTCACATGCATTGCTTGCTGTTTGGGGTTTTAGGCTGGGTTTCTGTACAGCACTTTGAGATTTCAGCTGATGTACGAAGGGCTATATAAATAAATTTGATTTGATTTGATTTGATTATAGTGTACACTAGGTCCAATTCTGCAGCCTTGTGAAGGGTATAGTGTACACTAGGTCCAATTCTGCAGCTTTCTGAATGCTGTAGTTTACACTCTGCAGTGTACACATACACACAGACATATGTCACACACACACACACACACACACACACACACACACACACACACACACACACACACACACACACACACACACACACACACACACACACACACCTTACTATGGCCAAGACGGTCTGGTGTAAATACAAGTATTATATAACAGTAATATACAACGGCAATATATAACAGTAATACAGTGCATTCGGAAAGTATACAGACCCCTTGACTTTTTCCACATTTTTGGACTTTACAGCCTTATTCTAATATGGATTAAATGAATAAAAATGACTTGTCAATCTACACACAATACCCCATAATGAGAAAGCGAAAACAGTCAGTTTAGAACAAAATCTAATTTACAATGACGGCCTACACCGGCCAAACCTGGATGACAGTGGATCAATGCACTACTACATTGCTCATCCTTGAGATGTTTCTACAACTTGACTGTACTCCACCTGTGGTACATTCTATTGATGGACATGATTTGGAAAGGCGCACACCTTCTATATAAGGTCCAACAGTTGACAGTGCATGTCAGAGCAAAACCCAAGACCAGGCATGTCCGTAGAGCTCTGAGACAGGATTGTGTCGGGGCACAGATCTGGGGAAGGGTACCAAAAAATGTCTGCAGCATTGAAAGAACCCAAGAACACAGTGGCCTCCATCATTCTTAAAGTGAAGAAGTGTGGAACCACCAAGACTCTTCCAAGAGCTGGCCTCCCGGACAAACTAAGCAATCGGGGGAGAAGGGCCTTGTTCAGGGAGGTGACCAAGAACCCAATGGTCACTCTGATAGAGGACCAGAGTTCCTCTGTTGGAGATGGGATAACCTCCCAGAAGGACAACCATCTCTGCAGCACTCCACCAATCAGGCCTTTATGGTAGAGTGGCCAGACAGAAGTCACTCCTCAGTAAAAGGCACATCACAGCCCGCTTGGTGTTTGCCAAAAGGCACCTAAAGACTCTTAGACCTCTGGTCTGATGATACCAGTATTGAACTCTTTGGCCTGAATGCCAAGTGTCATGTCTAAAGGAAACCTGGCACCATCCCTACTGTGAAGCATGGTGGTGGCAGCATTATGCTGTGGGGATGTTTTTCAGCGGCAGGGACTGAGAGACTAGTCAGGATTGATGGAAAGATGAACAAAGCAAAGTACAGAGAGATCCTTGATGAACACCTGCTCCAAACTGGGGTGAAGGTTCACCTTCCAACAGGACAACAACCCTAAGCACACAGCCAAGACAACGCAGGAGTGGCTTCGGGACAAGTCCCTGAATGTCCTACAGCAAAGCAGCTGCATTTGCATTTGTTTAGGCTGTTTTGTAGTGACATTCACATGGATACATCCATAACAATGAGGAAAGAAAATGTGCTCATTCGTCAGGACACTGTTGTTCAGAGGAGCTAGCCAACAACACAGCTAACACAATCACTTCAAACTGAAGCTGGAAAGACTGCAAACTAGCTGTACTTCATTTCGTTTTACCCTTTTTCAATTTACATTTCTTTGTA
Organism: Salmo trutta; assembly: GCF_901001165.1. Taxonomy (NCBI): domain Eukaryota; kingdom Metazoa; phylum Chordata; class Actinopteri; order Salmoniformes; family Salmonidae; genus Salmo; species Salmo trutta. Next base: position 44,926,652 of record NC_042988.1, read on the forward strand.
TGCGGTATATCCATAAAAATGATGCCAGCTGATTCATGATTTTGACTGGCTGAGAAACGCTGCCTGCCTGCACGTCTCGTCCTGACTCCCGACACATTCATTACTATGGGACAGCTGGAGATCCAATTTGAATATTGCAACAATGTTGTAAATGTCAGAGAGACAGACAACAAGGTTGATATAAATCTCTGCTGTTGAAAATGAAATGTTAGTCTTAAAGAAATGTGAGATAATGTCTAGATGCTTTTTATAGTGGAGATCAAGTTTATAAATTGCCTGGCTGGGCTGATTGCGCAGTCAGATGGAACAGAGTAAATGGGCATTTTAACGTTATGGATTTAGCCGGTGGTAACGAATCTGCATTCAGGATTAGACCCACCTGTTGTATAAAAGTGTAATATGTAACAGTAATATATAACAGTAATATATAACAGTAATATACACTATACCAGTAACAGTATACAGTGAGGGAAAAAAGTATTTGATCCCCTGCTAATTTTGTTCGTTTGCCCACTGACAAAGACATGATCAGTCTACCATTTTAATGGTAGGTTTATTTGAACAGTGAGAGACAGAATAACAACAAAATAATCCAGAAAAACGCAAGTAAAAAATGTTAGAAATTGATTTGCATTTTAATGAGGGAAATAAGTATTTGACCCCCTCTCAATCAGAAAGATTTCTGGCTCCCAGGTGTCTTTTATACAGGTAACGAGATGAGATTAGGAGCACACTCTTAAAGGGAGTGCTCCTAATCTCAGTTTGTTACCTATATAAAAGACACCTGTCCACAGAAGCAATCAATCAATCAGATTCCAAACTCTCCACCATGGCCAAGACCAAAGAGCTATCCAAGGATGTCAGGGACAAGATTGTAGACCTACACAAGGCTGGAATGGGCTACAAGACCATCGCCAAGCAGCTTGGTGAGAAGGTGACAACAGTTGGTGTGATAATTCGCAAATAGAAGAAACACAAAATAACTGTCAATCTCCCTCGGCCTGGGGCTCCATGCAAGATCTCACCTCATGGAGTTGCAATGATCATGAGAACGGTGAGGAATCAGCCCAGAACTACACGGGAGGATCTTGTCAATGATCTCAAGGCAGCTGGGACCATAGTCACCAAGAAAACAATTGGTAACACACTACGCCGTGAAGGACTGAAATCCTGCAGTGCCCGCAAGGTCCCCCTGCTCAAGAAAGCACATATACATGCCCGTCTGAAATTTGCCAATGAACATCTGAATGATTCAGAGGACAACTGGGTGAAAGTGTTGTGGTCAGATGAGACCAAAATGGAGCTCTTTGGCATCAACTCAACTCGCCGTGTTTGGAGGAGGAGGAATGCTGCCTATGACCCCAAGAACACGATCCCCACCATCAAACATGGAGGTGGAAACATTATGCTTTGGGGGTGTTTTTCTGCTAAGGGGACAGGACAACTTCACCGCATCAAAGGGACGATGGACGGGGCCATGTACCGTCAAATCTTGGGTGAGAACCTCCTTCCCTCAGCCAGGGCATTGAAAATGGGTCGTGGATGGGTATTCCAGCATGACAATGACCCAAAACACATGGCCAAGGCAACAAAGGAGTGGCTCAAGAAGAAGCACATTAAGGTCCTGGAGTGGCCTAGCCAGTCTCCAGACCTTAATCCCATAGAAAATCTGTGGAGGGAGCTGAAGGTTCGAGTTGCCAAACGTCAGCCTCGAAACCTTAATGACTTGGAGAAGATCTGCAAAGAGGAGTGGGACAAAATCCCTCCTGAGATGTGTGCAAACCTGGTGGCCAACTACAAGAAACGTCTGACCTCTGTGATTGCCAACAAGGGTTTTTCCACCAAGTATAAGTCATGTTTTACAGAGGGGTCAAATACTTATTTCCCTCATTAAAATGGAAATCATTTTATAACATTTTTGACATGAGTTTTTCTGGATTTTTTTTTGTTATTCTGTCTCTCACTGTTCAAATAAACCTACCATTAAAATTATAAACTGATCATTTCTTTGTCAGTGGGCAAATGTACAAAATCAGCAGGGGATCAAATACTTTTTTCCTTCACTGTATATTCAAGATGTTGTAATAAAGTAGAGATGTCTTACTGTGGCTGTGGCTGAGACGGTCTGTATGCTGGTGTCCTGTCCACTCTGTTCACTGTGGTTCTGTGAAGTGGGGTACATGTTGAGGGGGTGTTCGCTGACGGGGGGCTGTCCTGTGTAGTCGGGGGGCGCAGGGTGAGGGTGAGGGTGTGAGGCGGTGAACTCAGCGGGCAGGCCGTTCTGAGGGGGGGCAAATTGGGCGGAGGGGTACGGCTGAGTCATGGAGTCTGGAGGGGGAGGGGCTTCCTGGTTACCCTGCAGGGGGAGAGGAGGGAGAGAAGGTGAGAGAGTTAGTACCAGACCAGATTGAACAATTAATACAAAAAATGTGCCAGTCATCCATTCAGTCAGCCAGTCAGTCAGTAGGCCAGCCAGCCAGTCAACCAACCATCCAGTCAGGTCAGTAAGTCAACCAGCCAGCCAGCCAGTCAACCAGCCAGTCAGGTCAGTAAGTCAACCAGCCAGTCAACCAACCAACCAGCAAGTCAGACAGTCAATTACTAATTTACCAGCAAAACCAGCCAGCTAACCAGTAAGTCAGTCAGGCAGCAATACAGTCAATCAATAAGCCAGTCAGCCAACCGGCCAACTAGCCAACCAGTCAGCCAGTCAGTCAACCAGTCCCATAGTGATTTGCAGCATGATAAACCAATAACTACTGTGGACGCTCAGACCACACACACACACACACACACACACACACACACACACACACACACACACACACACACACACACACGCATCAACACAACACATATTTAATATAGCACACTGATCACACTTAGACTCATCATGTATTGGTCCCTCTCATCTGATTACCAGTGTTACTCATCATGTGGTAACGGTGGTCTAGCCAGTTGTGAGAATACTTGATGGTAACAGTGGGTCGTTTTTTTACTATTTGTTGTAAGCCTTCCCACAAACCATAGCCCTAACCTTAATAACTTCTCTGAATAAATACCTAAACTGAACCACTCTGAATTAATACCTAAACTACACCACTCTGAATTAATACCTAAACTAAACCACTCTGAATTTATACCTAAACTACACCACTCTGAATTAATACCTAAACTAAACCACTCTGAATTAATACCTAAACTAAACCACTCTGAATTAATACCTAAACAACTCTGAATTAATACCTAAACTAAACCACTCTGAATTAATACCTAAACTAAACCACTCTGAATTAAAACCTAAACTAAACCACTCTGAATTAATACCTAAACTAAACCACTCTGAATTAATACCTAAACTAAACCACTCTGAATTTATACCTAAACAACTCTGAATTAATACCTAAACTAAACCACTCTGAATTAATACCTAAACTAAACCACTCTGAATTTATACCTAAACAACTCTGAATTAATACCTAAACTAAACCACTCTGAATTAATACCTAAACTAAACCACTCTGAATTAAAACCTAAACTAAACCACTCTAAATTAATACCTAAATTATACCACTCTGAATTAATACCTACATTCCTAACCTTTGAGTTGTTTCTGTTAAACACTGTAACCACAAATAATTCAGTCAAAAATTTAGGTTTATCCACAATATGTCAAACTTCGAAGGGAAAATATGAGATCTTGTTGCATCATGTAGTCTACAGACAGACAGTGAACTGGGAGGGAAGCATCATGTAGTCTACAGACAGACAGTGAACTGGGAGGGAAGCATCATGTAGTCTACAGACAGACAGTGAACTGGGAGGGAAGCATCGTGTAGTCTACAGACAGTGAACTGGGAGGGAAGCATCGTGTAGTCTACAGACAGACAGTGAACTGGGAGGGAAGCATCGTGTAGTCTACAGACAGTGAACTGGGAGGGAAGCATCATGTAGTCTACAGACAGACAGTGAACTGGGAGGGAAGCATCATGTAGTCTACAGACAGACAGTGAACTGGGAGGGAAGCATCATGTAGTCTACAGACAGACAGTGAACTGGGAGGGAAGCATCGTGTAGTCTACAGACAGACAGTGAACTGGGAGGGAAGCATCGTGTAGTCTACAGACAGTGAACTGGGAGGGAAGCATCATGTAGTCTACAGACAGACAGTGAACTGGGAGGGAAGCATCATGTAGTCTACAGACAGACAGTGAACTGGGAGGGAAGCATCGTGTAGTCTACAGACAGACAGTGAACTGGAAGGGAAGCATCATGTAGTCTACAGACAGACAGTGAACTGGGAGGGAAGCATCATGTAGTCTACAGACAGACAGTGAACTGGGAGGGAAGCATCATGTAGTCTACAGACAGACAGTGAACTGGGAGGGAAGCATCATGTAGTCTACAGACAGTGAACTGGGAGGGAAGCATCATGTAGTCTACAGACAGACAGTGAACTGGGAGGGAAGCATCATGTAGTCTACAGACAGACAGTGAACTGGGAGGGAAGCATCGTGTAGTCTACAGACAGACAGTGAACTGGGAGGGAAGCATCATGTAGTCTACAGACAGTGAACTGGGAGGGAAGCATTATGTAGTCTACAGACAGACAGTGAACTGGGAGGGAAGCATCATGTAGTCTACAGACAGACAGTGAACTGGGAGGGAAGCATCATGTAGTCTACAGACAGACAGTGAACTGGGAGGGAAGCATCGTGTAGTCTACAGACAGACAGTGAACTGGGAGGGAAGCATCGTGTAGTCTACAGACAGACAGTGAACTGGGAGGGAACACTGCACATATGTGAAGGCCCGTGTGGGTCGCTCCTTTAGGGGTATATATATATACTAGGTCAGCTAGTCTGGCCAATGCATGGCTGAGATATAGAACCCCTAAAGGAATGACCCACATGGGCCGTGTTCCCTCCCAGTTCAGATATATATACTGCTCAAAAAAATAAAGGGAACACTTAAACAACACAATGTAACTCCAAGTCAATCACACTTCTGTGAAATCAAACTGTCCACTTAGGAAGCAACACTGATTGACAATAAATTGCACATGCTGTTGTGCAAATGGAATAGACAACAGGTGGAAATTATAGGCAATTAGCAAGACACCCCCAATAAAGGAGTGGACTGCAGGTGGGGACCACAGAACAATTCTCAGTTTCTATGCTTCCTGGCTGATGTTTTGGTCACTTTTGAATGCTTGCGGTGCTTTCACTCTAGTGGTAGCATGAGACGGAGTCTACAACCCACACAAGTGGCTCCGGTAGTGCAGCTCATCCAGGATGGCGCATCAATGCGAGCTGTGGCAAGAAGGTTTGCTGTGTTTGTCAGCATAGTGTCCAGAGCATGGAGGCGCTACCAGGAGACAGGCCAGTACATCAGGAGACGTGGAGGAGGCCGTAGGAGGGCAACAACCCAGCAGCAGGACCGCTACATCCGCCTTTGTGCAAGGAGGAGCAGGAGGAGCACTGCCAGAGCCCTGCAAAATGACCTCCAGCAGGCCACAAATGTGCATGTGTCTGCTCAAACGGTCAGAAACAGACTCCATGAGGGTGGTATGAGGGCCCGACATCCACAGGTGGGGGTTGTGCTTACAGCCCAACACCGTGCAGGACGTTTGGCATTTGCCAGAGAACACCAAGATTGGCAAATTCGCCACTGGCGCCCTGTGCTCTTCACAGATGAAAGCAGGTTCACACTGAGCACGTGACAGACGTGACAGAGTCTGGAGACGCCGTGGAGAAT
>NC_042988.1:44939908-44942408 GCF_901001165.1 Salmo trutta
ACAGAGACTACTCTCTCTAGAGGTCTGAATCAGGGTTAGACAGAGACTGGTCTCTCTCCAGGTCTGAATCAGGGTTAGACAGACTGGTCTCTCTCCAGGTCTGGGTCAGGGTTAGACAGAGACTGGTCTCTCTCCAGGTCTGGGTCAGGGTTAGACAGAGACTGGTCTCTCTCCAGGTCTGAATCAGGGTTTGAGAGACTGGTCTCTCTCCAGGTCTGAATCAGGGTTAGAGAGACTGGTCTCTCTCCAGGTCTGAATCAGGGTTAGACAGACTGGTCTCTCTCCAGGTCTGAATCAGGGTTAGACAGACTGGTCTCTCTCCAGGTCTGAATCAGGATTAGACAGACTGGTCTCTCTCCAGGTCTGAATCAGGGTTAGACAGACTGGTCTCTCTCCAGGTCTGAATCAGGGTTAGACAGACTGGTCTCTCTCCAGGTCTGAATCAGGGTTAGACAGAGACTGGTCTCTCTCCAGGTCTGAATCAGGGTTAGACAGAGACTGGTCTCTCTCCAGGTCTGAATCAGGGTTAGACAGACTGGTCTCTCTCCAGGTCTTGGTCAGGGTTAGACAGAGACTGGTCTCTCTCCAGGTCTGGGTCAGGGTTAGACAGACTGGTCTCTCTCCAGGTCTGAATCAGGGTTAGACAAAGACTGGTCTCTCTCCAGGTCTGAATCAGGGTTAGACAGACTGGTCTCTCTCCAGGTCCTGAATCAGGGTTGAGACAGACTGGTCTCTCTCCTGGTCTAGAATCAGGGTTAGACAGAGACTGGTCTCTCTCCAGGTCTGAATCAGGGTTAGACAGACCTGGTCTCTCTCCAGGTCTGAGATCAGGGTTAGACAGAGACTGGTCTCTCGACAGGTCTGAATCAGGGTTAGACAGAGACTGGTCTCTCTCCAGGTCTGAATCAGGGTTAGACAGAACGGTCTCTCTCCAGGTCTGAATCAGGGTTAGACAGAGACTGGTCTCTCTCCAGGTCTGAATCAGGGTTAGACAGACTGGTCTCTCTCCAGGTCTGAATCAGGGTTAGACAGACTGGTCTCTCTCCAGGTCTGAATCAGAGTTAGACAGACTGGTCTCTCTCCAGGTCTGAATCAGGGTTAGACAGAGACTGGTCTCTCTACAGGTCTGAATCAGGGTTAGACAGACTGGTCTCTCTCCAGGTCTGAATCAGGGTTAGACAGAGACTGGTCTCTCTCCAGGTCTGAATCAGGGTTAGACAGACTGGTCTCTCTCCAGGTCTGAATCAGGGTTAGACAGAGACTGGTCTCTCTCCAGGTCTGAATCAGGGTTAGACAGACTGGTCTCTCTCCAGGTCTGGGTCAGGGTTAGACAGACTGGTCTCTCTCCAGGTCTGGGTCAGGGTTAGACAGACTGGTCTCTCTCCAGGTCTGGGTCAGGGTTAGACAGAGACTGGTCTCTCTCCAGGTCTGAATCAGGGTTAGACAGACTGGTCTCTCTCCAGGTCTGGGTCAGGGTTAGACAGACTGTTCTCTCTCCAGGTCTGAATCAGGGTTAGACAGAGACTGGTCTCTCTCCCGGTCTGAATCAGGCTTAGACAGACTGGTCTCTCTCCAGGTCTGAATCAGGGTTAGACAGACTGGTCTCTCTCCAGGTCCTGATTATTGATCCCCCAATACTGTTGACTGGGGCTAAAGGTATGGGCTGAAGGGTGATGGAGGGAGAGGTGAGGAGGGAGGGAGGGGTGATGAGGGAGGGGTGAGGCATTGACACAAAGAGCACACACAAACATAAACACACACACTTTGGAAGTCTGAAATCAACTCTCTCCATCTCCGCATTTCGCTTGAACAAGAACACACACCTCCATAAGTTACCCATGTCACTGTGGGCTGGTAAGGTTTTAAACAGTTATGTGGCAACCACTAAATGACATGCTATAAGAAGCAGGTAGAGACAGAGAGAGAGAGAGACCATTTGTTAACCATTTGTACATTTACATTTAACCATTTGTACATCGTTACAACACTGTATTAAATACATAATGTGACATTTGTAATGTCTTTATTCTTTTGGAACTTCTGTGAGTGTAATGTTTACTGTTCATTTTTATTGTTTATTTCTCTTTTGTATATTATCTACCTCACTTGCTTTAGCAATGTTAACACACCGTAATTTCCAGACTATTAAGCGCACCTGAATATAAGCCGCACCCACTGAATTAAAAAAATAAAAATATTTTGAACATAAATAAGCTGCACATGTCTATAAGCCGCAGGTGCCTACCGGTACATTGAAACAAATTAACTTTACACAGGCTTTAACGAAACACGGCTTGTAACAAAAATAAATAGGCTTTAACGAAACACGGCTTGTAACAAAAATAAATAGGCTTTAACGAAACACGGCTTGTAACAAAAAATAAAACATTTGCAGTAAGCTTTAGTTGTCTTTTTGCACTGAGTCAATTCCTCACGCTGCTGTTTCCAACGTCTTATCATCGACTCATTAAGACCAAGCTCCCGTGCAGCAGCTCTATTT
>NC_042988.1:44947408-44953446 GCF_901001165.1 Salmo trutta
TGCATCAGTGGAGGCTGTTGAGGGGAGGATGGCTAATAATAATGGCTGAAACGGAGCAGATGGAATGGAATCAAACAGCTGGAAACCATGTGTTTGGTGTATTTGATACCATTCCACCTACAGTGAGGGAAAAAAGTATTTGATCCCCTGCTGATTTCGTACGTTTGCCCACTGACAAAGAAATGATCAGTCTATAATTTTAATGGTAGGTTTATTTGAACAGTGAGAGAGAATAACAACAAAAAAATCCAGAAAAACGCATGTCAAAAATGTTATAAAATGATTTGCGTTTTAATGAGGGAAATAAGTATTTGACCCCCTCTCAATCAGAAAGATTTCTGGCTCCCAGGTGGCTTTTATACAGGTAACGAGCTGAGATTAGGAGCACACTCTTAACCTGTTTGGGATAGGGGGCAGTATTTTCACGGCCGGATAAAAAACGTACCCGATTTAATCTGGTTACTACTCCTGCCCAGAAACTAGAATATGCATATAATTAGTGGATTTGGATAGAAAACACTCTAAAGTTTCTAAAATGGTTTGAATGGTGTCTGTGAATATAACAGAACTCATATGGCAGGCCATAACCTGAGAAGATTCCATACAGGAAGTGCCCTGTCTGACAATTTGTTCTCCTTCTGGGGCATCTCTATCAAAAATACAGCATCTCTACTGTAACGTGACATTTTCTAAGGCTTCCATTGGCTCTCAGAAGGCGCCAGAAAGTAGAATGACGTCTCTGCAGTCTCTGGGCGAAAAACAGCAGGAGTTTTTGTGAGTGGTCAGGCAGGGAACAATGACACTGGAGATGCGCATCCACGAGACGACTCCATGTTTTTCTTTCAGTCTTTGAATGAATATAACGTTGCCCGGTTGGAATATTATCGCTATTTTACGAGAAAAATAGCATAAAAATTGATTTTAAACAGCGTTTGACATGCTTCGAAGTACGGTAATGGAATATTTTGAATTCTTTTGTCACTAAATTATTTCGATCCAAAACAACATTTGTTGTTGAAGTAGAAGTCCTGGGAGTGCATTCTGATGAAGAACAGCGAAGGTAATCCAATTTTTCTTATAGTAAATCTGAGTTTGGTAAGGGTGGGTGTCAAATTAGCTAGCCTGTGATGGCCGAGCTATCTACTCAGAATATTGAAAAATGTGCTTTGCCGAAAAGCTATTTTAAAATCTGACACCGCGATTGCATAAAGGAGTTCTGTATCTATAATTCTTAAAATAATTGTTATGTTTTTTGTCAAAGTTTATCGTGAGTAATTTAGTAAATTCACCGGAAGTTTGCGGTGGGTATGCTAGTTCTGAACATCACATGCTAATGTAAAAAGCAGTTTTTTTATATAAATATGAACTTGATTGAACAAAACATGCATGTATTGTATAACATAATGTCCTAGGAGTGTCATCTGATGAAGATCATCAAAGGTTAGTGCTGCATTTAGCTGTGGTTTTGGTTTTTGTGACATATAGGATTGCTTTGAAAATGGCTGTGTGATTATTTTTGGCAGGTTACTATCCTGACATAATCTAATGTTTTGCTTTCGCTATAAAGCCGTTTTGAAATCGGACAATGTGGTTAGATTAACGAAAGTCTTGTCTTTAAAATGGTGTAAAATAGTCATATGTTTGAGAAATTGAAATTATAGCATTTTTAAGGTATTTGTGTTTCGCGCCACGCTCTACCATTGGATATTGGTGAGGCGTTCCGCTAGCGGAACGTCTGTCCCTAACAGGGAGTGCTCCTAATCTCAGCTTGTTACCTGTATAAAAGACACCTGTCCACAGAAGCAATCAATCAATCAGATTCTAAACTCTCCACCATGGCCAAGACCAAAGAGCTCTCCAAGGATGTCAGGGACATCATGTCAGGGATGTTGTAGACCTACACAAGGCTGGAATGGGCTACAAGACCATCGCCAAGCAGCTTGGTGAGAAGGTGACAACAGTTGGTGCGATAATTCGCAAATGGAAGAAACACAAAAGAACTGTCAATCTCCCTCAGCCTGGGGTTCCATGCAAGATCTCACCTCGTGGAGTTGCAATGATCATGAGAACGGTGAGGAATCAGCCCAGAACTACACGGGAGGATCTTGTCAATGATCTCAAGGCAGCTGGGACCGTAGTCACCAAGAAAACAATTGGTAACACACTACGCCGTGAAGGACTGAAATCCTGCAGCGCCCGCACGGTCCCCCTGCTCAAGAAAGCACATATACATGCCCGTCTGAAGTTTGCCAATGAACATCTGAATGATTCAGAGGACAACTGGGTGAAAGTGTTGTGGTCAGATGAGACCAAAATGGAGCTCTTTGGCATCAACTCAACTCGCCGTGTTTGGAGGAGGAGGAATGCTGCCTATGACCCCAAGAACACCATCCCCACCGTCAAACATGGAGGTGGAAACATTATGCTTTGGGGGTGTTTTTCTGCTAAGGGGACAGGACGACTTCACCGCATCAAAGGGACGATGGACGGGGCCATGTACCATCAAATCTTGGGTGAGAACCTCCTTCCCTCAGCCAGGGCATTGAAGATGGGTCGTGGATTGGTATTCCAGCATGACAATGACCCAAAACACACGGCCAAGGCAACAAAGGAGTGGCTCAAGAAGAAGCACATTAAGGTCCTGGAGTGGCCTAGCCAGTCTCCAGACCTTAATCCAATAGAATATATGTGGAGGGGGCTGAAGGTTCGAGTTGCCAAACGTCAGCCTCAAAACCTTAATGACTTGGAGAAGATCTGCAAAGAGGAGTGGGACAAAATCCCTCCTGAGATGTGTGCAAACCTGGTGGCCAACTACAAGAAACGTCTGACCTCTGTGATTGCCAACAAGGGTTTTGCCACCAAGTACTAAGTCATGTTTTGCAGAGGGGTCAAATACTTATTTCCCTCATTAAAATGCAAATCATTTTATAACATTTTTGACATGCGTTTTTCTGGATTTTTTTGTTGTTATTCTGTCTCTCACTGTTCAAATAAACCTACCATTAAAATTATAGACTGACCATTTCTTTGTCAGTGGGCAAACGTACAAAATCAGCAGGGAATCAAGTACTTTTTTCCCCCACTGTATTCCGCTCCAGCCATTACAACAAGCTCTTCCTCCCAAATGAAGGTCCCACCAACCTCCTGTGGTGTGTGTATCAGGGGACCGTGGGTGCTACGAAGAGGTCTCAACCTATCATCTTTCCCTGTCACAAAATCCCACAATCCCACGCTCTCGTATAATATGATGGAACAAAAGGAGATTTAACTATAGTTCCAGTATAATATGATGGAACAAACGGAGCTCTAACTTCTCTGTCCGTGTTAAATGGACAGACAGCTGTTTGGAAGGGAGCACTAAAACTCCCATCAGCCATTTTGGGGAGGGAACTGGCGGCTCGCTCTGAAACAGGGGGACATTTTAATTGGTTGCGCGTGTCCAAACCATATCCATGAAGCGGCTAAATGAAATTGATTTAAGCTTTGGCAGTGTTATCGAATACGAGTGTGTGTGTGTGTGTGTGTGTGTTATCGGCCTGCACTGTACGTCGTTTGGCGAGGCTCAATCTCACTCCCTCCTATCAGAGGAAAACGAGGCTCCCAACAAAGCATGAGTGTGTAAATTGCGTTTGTTCATGACTATATGATGATTTGGTTAAAAACCTATTATTATCATACTGAAACGTTTACATATAGAAACACTGGTTATTATAGAGATAATGGACTGTGTTAGTGAGAGGTCTGATCTGGTTATTATAGAGATAATGGACTGTGTTAGTGTGAGGTCTGATCTGGTTATTATAGAGATACTGGACTGTATTAGTGAGAGGTCTGACCTGGTTATTATAGAGATAATGGACTGTATTAGTGAGAGGTCTGATCTGGTTATTATAGAGATAATGGACTGTATTAGTGAGAGGTCTGATCTGGTTATTATAGAGATAATGGACTGTATTAGTGAGAGGTCTGACCTGGTTATTATAGAGATAATGGACTGTATTAGTGAGAGGTCTGATCTGGTTATTATAGAGATAATGGACTGTGTTAGTGAGAGGTCTGACCTGGTTATTATAGAGATACTGGACTGTATTAGTGAGAGGTCTGACCTGGTTATTATAGAGATAATGGACTGTATTAGTGAGAGGTCTGATCTGGTTATTATAGAGATAATGGACTGTGTTAGTGAGAGGTCTGACCTGGTTATTATAGAGATAATGGACTGTGTTAGTGAGAGGTCTGATCTGGTTATTATAGAGATAATGGACTGTGTTAGTGAGAGGTCTGATCTGGTTATTATAGAGATAATGGACTGTGTTAGTGAGAGGTCTGATCTGGTTATTATAGAGATAATGGACTGTGTTAGTGAGAGGTCTGATCTGGCTATTATAGAGATAATGGACTGTGTTAGTGAGAGGTCTGATCTGGTTATTATAGAGATAATGGACTGTGTTAGTGAGAGGTCTGATCTGGTTATTATAGAGATAATGGACTGTGTTAGTGAGAGGTCTGATCTGGTTATTATAGAGATAATGGACTGTGTTAGTGAGAGGTCTGATCTGGTTATTATAGAGATAATGGACTGTATTAGTGAGAGGTCTGATCTGGTTATTATAGAGATAATGGACTGTGTTAGTGAGAGGTCTGACCTGGTTATTATAGAGATAATGGACTGTGTTAGTGAGAGGTCTGACCTGGTTATTATAGAGATAATGGACTGTGTTAGTGAGAGGTCTGATCTGGTTATTATAGAGATAATGGACTGTATTAGTGAGAGGTCTGATCTGGTTATTATAGAGATAATGGACTTTATTAGTGAGAGGTCTGATCTGGTTATTATAGAGATAATGGACTGTGTTAGTGAGAGGTCTGACCTGGTTATTATAGAGATACTGGACTGTGTTAGTGAGAGGTCTGACCTGGTTATTATAGAGATAATGGACTGTGTAATCTCTCTCTCTTACTCTCTCTCTCTCTGTATTTACATCTCTCTCACTCTCTCTGTCTCTCTTTATCTACATCTCTCTACCTCTCTCACTCTCCCTCTCTTTAAATCTCTCTATCTCTCTCTCTAGCTCTCACCACTAGTATCCTTTTCAGTCAAAGTCACCACTAGTATCCTGTATCAATGTTACCACTAGTATCCTGTATCAATGTCACCACTAGTATCCAGTATCAATGTCACCATTACTATCCTGTATTAATGTCACCACTAGTGTCCTGTACAGTCATTGTCACCACTAGTATCCTGTATCAATGTCACCACTAGTGTCCTAAATCAATGTCACCACTAGTGTCCTGTACAGTCAATATCACAACTAGTATTCTGTATCAATGTCACCACTAGTATCCTGTATCAATGTCACCATTTCTATCCCGTATCAATGTCACCACTAGTATCCTGTATCAATGTCACCACTAGTATCCTGTAGAGTCAATGTCACCACTAGTATCCTGTATCAGTGTCACCACTACTATCCTGTATCAATTTCACTACTAGTATCCTGTATCAATGTCACCACTAGTATCCAGTAAGGTCAATGTCACCACTAGTATCCTGTATCAATGTCACCACTAGTATCCTGTATCAATGTCACCACTAGTATCCTGTATAAATGTCACCACTAGTATCCTGTATCAATAACACCACTAGTATCCTGTATAAATGTCACCACTAGTATCCTGTATCAATGTCACCACTAGTATTCTGTACAGTCAATATCACCACTAGTATCCTGTATAAATGTCATGACTAGTATCCAGTATTAATGTCACCACTAGTATTCTGTATCAATGTCACCACTAGTATCCTATATCAATATCACCACTAGTGGCCTGTATCAATGTCACCATTTCTATCCTGTATCAATGTCACCATTTCTATCCTGTATCAATGTCACCATTTCTATCCTGTATCAATTTCACCACTAGTATCCTGTACAGTCAATGTCACCACTAGTATCCTGCATCAATGTCACCACTAGTATCCTATATCAATGTTACCACTAGTATCCTGTATCAATGTCACAACTAGTATCCTG
>NC_042989.1:1731180-1758680 GCF_901001165.1 Salmo trutta
ATAGGAGGGTCTGGAGTAGGGACTGGGCAAGAGGCTGGGTGCAGATTTAGGGGTTGGATCTAGGACCCATTGGTAAAGGGTTGGGACTTGAACCCATGAGAGGTAGCAAAAGAGGAAGGCAAGATAATGAGAAAGGAGAACTAGATGGGAGAAACATTGTGAGAGAGAAAGTTTAGACAATTCAATAGCGAAACACCGAGAAAGAGATGGAAAAAGAGGGAGGGGAAAAAGCGAGAGAGTTGTGACGATTGGAGAGAGGGAGCACCCTGTAGAGAGGGTTCATCAGGCAGAGGCTAGCCAGGCTACGCTACATTATGCTAGCAACTCCGAGAGCCTGGCTGAGTGAGTGAGACGTAGAGGAGGACACTTAACTCTGTAAAATACTGTTTCCCCAACTGTTAGTGGTATTAAAACCTACACAAGAGGAGGAGAGAGAACTGCTCATCTGTTCACTTTCCTCTGCATAGATCATGTTACAATAAACAGAAGTGTGTGCACAAATACACATAGTACACACAGATTATGCAGAACTCTGCATCATCAGCATTCTTAACGGCGTAATATATGTCTTGGATATAGTCGCAAAACTTTTCTCTCCCAAATCATCTCTGTGGTTGGAAAAATGAAAAGGTAAATCTGTTTATCCATTCCGTGCACGTCGGGGTCGAGTCCAGAGAAAAGTCTATTTGGTCCGTCATCAATCTTTTGATTACACACACGGCGGCGACTCGCACACACACACGCCTGCACACACACACACACACACACACACACACACACACACAGATGCCAGGGCCAGTTAATAATTCTATCCATTCTCACCTGGCCGGACAGACTCATTTATTATGTCTAATAACGCTCACCATCGGCTAATGGCCGGGCCCGCCGCTACTGTGGCCCCGTACAGTGTGTGTGTGCGTGCGTGTTTGCGTGCATGGAGACAGAGATATACACTCTTTTTATGACGTCAGATAGTTCTCTATCTCTCCGGATTTAAAGTAAACTGTCTTTATGTGCGTTGCATGCAAGGCAGTAGCCATCTGCAGTTTTCCAATTTTCAACCAAGTGCCGTGCAGAGTCTTTGTAATGATTTGATAGATACAATAGTCTCCGCTTTCTAAATGACATGCACATTGCAGATGTTAAGATGGAATAAACTGGGGATTGTATGTTTATAAACTGGGATTTGGAGGGAGAATATCACAATCCAGACTTGTAATCCCATGAGAGGAGTAGAGATTACAGACAACACAGATTAGGAGTGTCTGGAGGCATGACAATTTGCATCTGCTATATTGTTTCATCAGACACACTGTCTTTGAGGAAACCGTGTCAGAACATGGCTGTGTTTCTGACTGTGGGATGTCTTCTCAATTGAGTATCTCTTTAAGCAGTATGTCTTTTTTTTAAACTATGCCTGTGTTAGCGTTAGCATGATCACTATGTTACAAAACTCAGCTAACCCAAACCATTGCCAGTGCCTTGACACACCATGTTAAGTGGATACATTGATGTAGTTGTACTGTAAGCCTGCTGGACTGGTAAGTCATTGGTGCTTTGACAGCATTAGATAATCAGCCTAGAGAAGAGGGTTGGCGTAAAGGTATGCTACTGAATTCTTCTAAGAGAGCGCCATTAAACCTACATTACCCACGTCACAGCACTGTACCCATAGCAATAGGCTCTGCCCCAAATGGCCCATAGGGCTGTGGTCAAAAGTAGTGCACTATATAGGGGATAAGCTGCCATTTGGGATGCAACCATAGTAATTCAATGAGTTGCAATGGAGGCACTTAATTTCTTTCAGCGTGTCGACTCGCAGGCTCGATGAGTCGCGGGGGTTCGTGCGTCAATGTGTCTGCATGCGCGCATTAGTACCAGTCATGACATCACAATGCCCCATGTCAACTTGACCACCATTCAAAAGCTCCAATTACATATGATTCCTGTGAAAGCTGAGCTCTGCGTGTGGTTTGCCTGTGGATGTATACTGGGTCTTAGCTATTCGAACATTATTCATATTTAACGTCCTGGAACACAGCCATCAGCTGGAAGCCTTACACGGAACCCAAACCGGCTGCACGCGTGCACCATCGTGCATAAATGTATTTTGTCCCCCCACTCCAAACGCGATCACGACACGCAGGTTAAAATATCAAAACAAACTCTGAACCAATTATATTCATTTGGGGACAGGTCGAAAACCTTTAAACATTTATGGCAATTTAGCTAGCTAGCTTGCACTTGCTAGCTAATCTGTCCTATTTAGCTAGCTTGCTGTTACTAGCTAATTTGTCCTGGGATATAAACATTGAGTTATTTTACCTGAAATCCACAAGGTCCTCTTCTCCACCAATTAATCCACACATAAATCGGTCAACTGAATCATTTCTAGTCATCTCTCCTCCTTCCAAGCTTTTTCTTCTCTTGACTTAATATTGCGATTGGCAACTTTCATAAATTAGGTGTATTACCCCCACTGACCTGGTTCATCTTTCAGTCACCCACGTGGGTATAACCAATGAGGAGATGGCACGTGGGTACCTGCTTCTATAAACCAATGAGGAGATGGGAGAGGCAGGACTTTCAGAGCGATCTGCGTAAGAAATAGAACTGACTTCTATTTTAGCCCTTGGCAACGCAGACGCTCGTTGGCGTGCGCGAGCAGTGTGGGTGCAATTATTGATAGATTTTTATTTTGCAACGCTCGCGCACACGACACGAGCGGTGTAGTCAGCCTGTTAGGATGGGTCATCGTTGGTCACCTGACGGCTTCCCTCATGAGAAGGGAGTGTGGCACAGTGAGGATCATCCACTTAATGTCCACGCCCTCACCTGCACCTCAAGCCATGTAATCAGCCGGGAACGCGCCCACTGGCTTGAACAGGCACCGCTGAATTCAATAGGCTCGTTAAGGGTTTGGCTGGCTACTCAATCAGGCACCCCACTTATCAGCTGCTGGTTTCCCCTCACTGGGAGAGAGGACTGAGCGAGCATGTACAGTTGAGGTCGGAAGTTTACATAAACTTAGGTTGGGGTCATTAAAACTCGTTTTTCAACCACTCCACAAATTTCTTGTTAACAAACTATAGTTTTGGCAAGTCGGTTAGGACATCTACTTTGTGCATGACACAAGTCATTTTTCCAATAATTGTTTACAGACAGATTTATTTCACTTATGATTCACTGTATCACAATTCCAGTGGGTCAGAAGTTTACATACACTAAGTTGACTGTGCCTTTAAACAGCTTGGAAAATGCCAGAAAATGATGTCATGGCTTTAGAAGCTTCCGATAGGCTAATTGACATGATTTGAGTCAATTTGAGGTGTACCTGTGGATGTATTTCAAGGCCTACCTTCAAACTCAGTTCCTCTTTGCTTGACATCATGGGAAATTCAAAAGAAATCAGCCAAGACTTCAAAGTCTGGTTCCACAAGTCTGGTTCATCCTTGAGAGCAATTTCCAAACGCCTGAAGGTACCACGTTCATCTGTACAAACAACAGTACGCAAGTATAAACGCCATGAGACCACACAGCCGTCATACCGCTCAGGAAGGAGACACTTTCTGTCTCCTAGAGATTAACGTACTTTGGTGCGAAAAGTGCAAATCAATCCCAGAACAACAGCAAAGGACCTTGTGAAGATGCTGGAAGAAACGGGTACAAAAGTATCTAAATCCACAGTAAAACGAGTCCCAGCAAGGAAGAAGCCACTGCTCCAAAACCGCCATAAAAAAAATCCAGACTACAGTTTGCAATGTCCTCTGTTCTGATGAAACAAAAATAGAACTGTTGGCCCATAATGACCATCGTTATGTTTGGAGGAAAAAGGAGGATGCTTGCAAGCCGAAGAACACCATCCCAACCATGAAGCACGGAGGTGGCAGCATCATGTTGTGGGGTGCTTTGCTGCAGGAGGGACTGGTGCACTTCACAAAATAGATGGCATCATGAGGAAGTAAAATTGTGGATATATTGAAGCAACATCTCAAGACATCAGTCAGGAAGTTAAAGCTTGGTCGCAAATGGACAATGACCCCAAGCATACTTCCAAAGTTGTGGCTTAAGGACAACAAAGTCAAGGTATTGGAGTGGCCATCACAAAGCCCCTGACCTCAATCCTATAGAAAATGTGTGGGCAGAACTGGAAAAGCGTGTGCGAGCAAGGAGGCCTACAAACCTGACTCAGTTCCACCAGCTCTGTCAGGAGGAATGGGCCAAAATTCACCCAACTTATTGTGGGAAGCTTGTGGAAGGCTACCCAAAATGTTTGACCCAAGTTAAACAATTTAAAGGCATTGCTACCAAATACTAATTGAGTGTATGTAAACTTCTGACCCACTGGGAATGTGATGAAAGAAAAACAAGCTGAAATAAATCATTCTCTCTACTATTATTTTGACATTTCACATTCTTACAGTAAAGTGGTGATCCTAACTGACCTAAGACAGGGAATTTTTACTAGGATTAAATGTCAGGAATTGTGAAACTGAGTTTAAATGTATTTGGCTAAGGTGTATATAAACGTCCGACTTCAACTGTAGCTCTTGTTGAAAGTATTATGTGCTGAACATTTAAGTTTGATTCTTGAAGAGATCGTTTAGGTTTGAACCTTTATAGGCAGTAAAATTTACCCTGACTTATGAGCCTCTGAACTAGAAACCAAGCCCTGGTCAGTGCTAGCACACCTCCCCACTGGCTGCCACAGGCATTAACTCAGAATGGTTAATCAACAAAAAAAATCTCTCAAACAATTATCGCTGGATTCGAACTTGTAACCTTTGGAATCAGAGGCAGATGCTTACACCCATCCTCCATCCCCGTCCATAACACTTTAGCAAAATCGAAACCTACTTGAAGGTAACAGCACTCATTGTTGCACCTAGTGGCCGGTTTCCATGTCATCTCCTGACATCCTCAGACATGGATGGACGTCGAATACTGACTTGTATCACGGGTGACCTGGCTGCTTCATCAGGCATTCATATCCCAGGAGTGGGTGGAAGGTCCTATATATAGGACTGCTCAGTGTCATCACTTCCTGTAACCGGATGGGACGTCACTGATTACTGCCCCTATATATAGAACCTTCCACCCCCACCTGGGATGTGAATGTGTGTGGCGTTTTCCTTTTTATTTTTCTTGTTCACCTATAATACCAGCACCTCCAAAAAAAGTACATTGATATGCGTATGTTCTTTGGTATAGGGGACCTCATGCATGCAGACATATTGACGCACGAAACCCGCGCGCATACACACAAACACACAGGTACACACAAGCCTTCGAGTGGACACGCTGAAAGAAATGAAGTGACTATTACAACTAGAGATGGCCACGGTTATTTGAGTATTCCAACGGACGTTAGTATTCCATTACATGCGAGAGTATTCATAAAAAAAATGAACACAAAAATAGTTCTTATTTTAGTGAAAAGGCTTTGTAATTAAAAAAAAATTAAAAAAAATCTACGTGACATTGCTACATACAAGGATAGAACAAGCAGAGTCTCTCACACGGTCACACACACAGTGTCTGCGCTCTCACACGGTCACACACACACTGTCTGCGCTCTCACACGGTCACACACAGTATCTGCGCATGTGCACGGGTTCACTCAGGGTTGGCTTCACGCTGCTGACTTATTGTTGCGGAAACTGACCCACTATGCTATTTACTTTCTGTATCTACATCATATCGCTAAGTCTACTATAAGCCCCAAGAGTCGATGTCCGCGCCCCATGGAAATCTAATTAGCATAATAAAAAAAATCCACCTAAAAATCTGTCAATGAATTTTAGTATTTTTTTGGTGTCAATCCACTGCATACGCTGATCTTCTGCAGCTGCGGTGACAGAGCTAGAGCTGTGTTTGTCAGACCATGAAACGTTCCCAAAATCATCTGTAGCGTCCGAACGGTTTGGCCTACAAACTATTATGACCCCTCTATGGAAAGATGAGTCTCATGAATACGATTATTTTGCACTACGACCCCCACAAGCATTTTGGGACTCGTCGGAACAGACGATCAGCCTTCTCTGTAGCATCCAAACAGTTTGGGCTACACACTAATATGACCCCTCCGTGGAAAGGTGAGACTTTCAGGAACGCGTACATGCTTTGCTCTAGGATGCCCACAGGCGTTTGAAGGTCCCCCAGTACCAGTTGAAAAAATGAATGGAAGTATATATGTTTAGTGCCAAAAGTAAGGGGTTAAATGTAAAACAAAATAACAAATGTTTCCTGATCTTTCTTAATATCTCAGATATAAGGCACAGACACTTCAGAACAGACTCATTTTAGATGTCTTGCGAACAGACTCATTTTAGATGTCTGTTTTTCTATGTAGTGAATCTGTTATTCAATGCTTTTGTATGGGCTAATAGCAGGAAGGCCCCCCCAAAAAATAGTATTATGCTTACAACAAATAGTAACGTATTATGCATGCTGACTTTAAGCTTTCCAATTTTGTTTTTAGAAACAGGACAAGAAAAGACCATTGATTTAGCCTTTCATTAGCTTAAAGAGTCTTCTGATCCACGTTGCACCATCAGAAACACGTCAGTTTGCTGCCAAATAACTTATAAAGTGTAAATACTTTTTCTGGGTGCAGGGTTTCCTTTCCCAGTTTATAATGACTCCTGCACCCAAATACTTGGGTGCACTATTGAGTCAAGTATGCCAATTATTGATTTGCCATTAGTAGTGCTAGAAACAGGCTAAACGCCTTGATGACTAGCATCTAATAGACTGTGTGTAAACGTATGCTGTGGGATTTCCCCGAT
Organism: Salmo trutta; assembly: GCF_901001165.1. Lineage (NCBI taxonomy): Eukaryota > Metazoa > Chordata > Actinopteri > Salmoniformes > Salmonidae > Salmo > Salmo trutta. Next base: position 1,737,969 of record NC_042989.1, read on the forward strand.
CATACTAGAGTGTGTCAGTCTTAAAGAAGGACTTGATTGCGATTTTACACCGCTAATTCTCCCTCTGGGTTTCCTCCTACTGACTTAGTTAGCCTCCTAGCATAATTCAGCCACTTGAGTTACTGTGTGTGTGTGTGTGGGGGGGGGGGGGGGCGAGAAAAGGTGGGTTGGTTCTATCCTTGTGGGGATCTAAAATCCCCACAAGGATAGTAAAACAAGGAAAATTGTCCCCCATGGGAACATGTCCTACGTCCCCATGATGACAAAGGCTATTTTAAGCTTAGGGGTTAGGTTCAGGAATAGGGTTACATTTAGGTCCCCACGAAGATAGAAAAACATAACGTGTGTGTCTGTTTCCTGGGTCTGCTGTGATATGAGATCTGGATTATCTTTGTGTGTGTGTGTGTGTGTGTGTGTGTGTGTGTGTGTGTGAGAGAGAGACTTCCCTTTCTCTCTCCCCAATGACAAATGGATTTCTAATTAATGGCCATTAGTAGATGCCTATTCCTTATCAGCTCTTTTGTTTGCTGTCTGTCCTTATTAACTACATTTTGTGTGTGTGTGTGTGTGTGTGTGTGTGTGTGTGTGTGTGTGAGAGAGAGAGAGAGATTAATTATATGCAGGGCTCTCCAGACAGGTTGAATGGTGTATCAGAGGGACCCTACCAGCGTGGTGTCTTGTACAGCACAGACGTACACACAGGGGCCACTGTCTAACTCTGTGTGTTTGAGTGCGTGTGTGAACCTGTCCTGTGTCTGTAGTGTTTCAGCTCTCTGCAGGACGACAGCTGTGTGTGTGTGTGTGTTTCTTGGGTCTGCTGTGATATGACCCACAATCTGTATGTGTGTATGTGTGTGTGAGAGTGATTGAGACTCTCACTGGCTGCCACTGATGTCCGTCCCCCAGTCTTTCTCTCCTGTGATGTTACTATTTTTAGACTGACGATAAAAAGAGCTGTCCTGGGGGATCCCTGAGAAAAAATCCCCCTCTATTTTTCTTTTTTTTCTTTCATCCCCCTCAGAGAGAACAGAGATACCTGGGGTTGTGTTTTTTGCAGATAAATAAAAAACAGAAGTACCTTATTTACATAAGTATTCAGACCCTTTGCTATGACACTCGAAAATGAGCTCAACTGCATCGTGTTTCCATTGATCATCCTTAGAGATGTTTCTACAACTTTTTTGGAGTCCACATGTGGTAAATTCAATTGACTGGAAATTATTTGGAAAGGCACACATCTGTCTGTGAGGTCCCACAGTAGGCAGTGCATGTCAGAGCCAAAACCAAGCTATGAGGTCAAAGGAATTGTCCGTAGAGCTCCGAGACAGGATTGTGTCGAGGCACAGATCTGAGGAAGGGTACCAAAAAATGTCTGCAGCTATGAAGGTCCCCAAGAACACAGTGGCCTCCATCATTCTTAAATGGAAGAAGTTTTTAACCACCAAAAGCCGCCCAGCCAAACTGAGCAATCGGGGAAGAAGGGCCTTGCTCAGGGAGGTGACCAAGAACCCTGTGGGCACTCTGACAGAGCTCCTGAGTTCCTCTGTGGAGATGGGCGAACCTTCCAGAAGGACAACCATCTCTGCAGCACTCCACCAATCAGGCCTTTATGGTAGAATGGCCAGACGGAAGCCACTTCAGAACAAGTCTCTAATGTCCTTTAGTGGCCTGACCAGAGCCCAGACTTGAACCCGATCGAACATCTCTGGAGAGATCTGGAAATAGCTGTGCAGCGAGGCTCCTATCTAACCTGACAGAGCTTGAGAGGATCTGCAGAGATCTAAGGTTCTTCAACAAAGTTCTAAATAATGGTCTGAATACTTTTCAAAATGTGATATTTGAGGGGTTTTTTGGCAAACGTTTCTAACCGTTTTTCCTTTGTCATTATGGGGTATTGTGTGTAGATAGTTTATTTATTTTTTATTTTTTTTTGCTCGTCAATCAATTTTAGAATAAGGCTGTAACGTAAAAAAAATTGGGAAAAAGTCAAGGGGTCTGAATACTTTCCGAATGCACTGCATGGCCAGGACATCTGTTCGGTGAGCAGCCCCAAGCTTAATGATTCTGATGAAAATACCCTTTGTCTTTATCAAGCAAATGTTTTTGCATATTTCCAGTGTGGAACCTGTCGATGTTTAGGGGGGTAATAGCCTAGGCTAAACAATTCTAAAGGCCACTATCAGCTGACAAAGTAGGGTCGTCACTAACGTTAGTTATCAGAGCCACAGTCATAAACCCTGCCTGTTTCTACAATTTTCTTTCTTAAAATCAGATTTTGAACCTAATCCTTAACCCACTGTTCCCGGACGCCGAAGACATGGATGTCGATTAAGGCAGCCCCCCCCCCCCCCCCCCCCCCCCCCCCTCACCTCTCTGATTCAGAGGGGTCGGGTTAAATGCGGAAGACACATTTCAAGACACACAGTTGAAGGCATTCAGTTGTACAACTGATTAGGTATTCCCCTTTCCCTAACCTTAAGTCCACAAACACACATACTCCCTGAAGCTGAGAGGAGCAGGAATAGCAGTATGCTGACAGGGATGCCCTTATAACTCTCTTTCGTATTCTGCTCAATGACAAGACACTTGTCAGCTCACAGACACCTCATATTCTCTCTCTCCCACTCTGGCATGATGGGAAAATAAGTGTATTACAGAGAGGGAGAGAGGGCGAGTAAGGTGAACAGAGGGGACTCTTGGCACTGCTCTGTAAACTAATTTTGCGCTCCATGGACATGCCCTTTAATCAATTACAAATATTTGTAGATGCTGCTGCCTCTCCTCTCTCCCTCCCCCTCTTTCTTTACTGAGTAGGGGCGTGTGTACCGAAACGCCTGTACTTTTCTTTTTTATATACGATAACATGAAAAACGGTCTGTTATTAGAATTTGTTCAGTTCTTCTATCAAATGTGTCACACATTTGGAAATCAACTAATGGAAAGGTGTTCCCAAAAACCAGTGGGCATTCGTTTAGATTTTTTAAAAGTGGTCTGCTGATGTGGTATCCGATGTTGTGTCACATGCTTCGTAAACAACAGGTGTAGACTAACAGCGACATGCCTACTCCTTTTCCAACAATGCAGAGTTAAAGAAAGTGACACAAGGAATAAATACACAGTGAATAACAATAACATATTGTAGCAGGCTCAAGGGTGTGGGGTTTCCACGTCACCAAGTTCAATAACAAAACATGCACCAGTAGCACAAATATAATGCAAATGGAGAGTTTATTATGGATTTTGGTACACTGGGGAAGAGGGGGGAATTCACCAATTACTTCAGTCCACAAGCCGTTCTCGTTGTCCGTTCCGTTCTCCAGGGGTAATCCTAAAACAGCCAATCTGACAGTCCAGGTCACAATGGGTAATCTCACAGATATTGTTCTCTTCTCCCACTCTTCATAAAGCATGTTTTTCTCTCCATTCTTTGCCCCTTCTTGCAGGCCGCTTCCTCTTATCCCCCAGTGCTTCCTGGCTTAATGATCCACAGGCTTGCCTTGTTGGGGCAGGAAGTCCATATGGCTCGGTTGTGGAGCCAGCGGGCTGCAAGGTATCTCCCCTCAATAACCACTCCCCTCACCTCTCCCTGCCGTCTGCCACAATATGTAGAGGGAGTACCAGTACTGAGTCAATTGGGCATGGACTCTACAAGGTGTCAAAAGCGTTCCACAAGGACGCTGACCAATTTTGACTCCAATGCTTCCCACAGTTGTCAAGTTGGCTGGATGTCCTTTGGGTGGTGGACCATTCTTGATACACACGGGGAAACTATTGAGTGTGAAAAACCCAGCAGCGGGGCAGTTCTTGACACAAACCGGTGCACCTGGTACCTACTACCATACCCCGTTCGAAGTCACTTAAATCTTTTGTCTTGTCCATTCACCCTCTGAATGGCGCACATACAAAATCCATATCTCAATTGTTTCAAGGCTTAAAAATCCTTCTCTAACCTGTCTCCTCTCCTTCAGCTACACTGATTGGAGTGGATTTAACGAGTGACATCAATAAGGGATCATAGCTTTCACCTGGATTCACCTAATCATGTCATGGAAAGAGCAGATGTTCCTAATGTTTTATACACTCAGTGTATAAGCATTGTTGTGGACTTAATTTCAGATAGTGTTTTTTTTTCTTCAGGTTTTCACTCTCAAATCACACTTTTGTAATAGAAAAACAACACAAAGTATCGTGATATTAAACTTGGTATCGAAGTCAAAATTCTGGTATGTGCGGCAGATAGCCTAGCAGTTAGAATCCCGGGTCTGATGGGAAAAATCTGGCGGGAAGTGAGCTGGCAACAGGAGGGTTGCCGGTGTCAAATGCCAATGTCTGCCGTTGTTCCCTTCAAATCAATCAAGCCCTTTTTACAACAGCAGTTGTCACAAAGTGCTATACAGATTCCCAGCCTGAAATACCAAAGAGCAAGCAATGCAGATGTAGAAGCACAGTGGCTAGGAAAGGGAGAGAGAGAACACAGATGTCTGCGTGAGGGTGAGGGTGATGGTAATGCACTTTGTATGAGCTGCATCCTAAAGATGTGTCATTGTTTACAATACACACAAACGTATATTGGTCAGGAAATGCCCAGGCTGCGCGAGGCCTAGTGGGGGTTCTGACATTAGTCGACTTAGCCCAAAGACGAGGACCACTTCATGGGGTTCCTATGGCTGGGTAAAGTGGGTGAAGGCTTTTGAAATGGTGTACTTTTTCATGTTTACTTCTGTCCTCCTCAAACACATGCGTGTTAACACACACACACAAACACACCCTCTCATCCGCCTTCTCTCCAATAATAAAGCTCTTGACAACGTAACTACACAGTGAGTCAGAGATGGAAGTGATTGTTTCTTTTCTTGTTGAATGTTTTGTCTGGTGGTTTTCGATTGACACACTGTGCCCTGCTTCTCCTCTGTGAGACTGTCACACACACATCACGACGCAGTGACTCAACATGCTGTGATTCATCTCCGCAACATGCACGCACACACACACACACACACGCAGCCCCCTGGACTGATTGTCTCAAACAGACACCTGTGTGTGGGTGCATATTTGGCTATGTATTTGGTTGTAGGACAAACTGTGCAGCTTCATTGTAAAAGTGACATTGCTGCAGGCTGCTGTGTCTTCCCTGCTTTTTCAAGATTGCATTGCTGTGTGTAGATCCATATCACAACTGAACCGAAAACGAATGGAATGATTGTGTAGGATTTATAAACCTGTCTGGCTTTGTATATTCTGTTATCTCCTTGTATACTATAGAACTGTTAAGATACTGAATATAAATAAAGTGTAATGCTCAATTTATACCAGCCCGGCATACATGTACAGATTGTGTGTGTGTGTGTTTTAGATCATGCTGATGATTTAGGTTAGCTATACTGTATTGTAGAATGGAAGCGCACACACAAACACACCATCTCTTGCACCACACTTATCTCTCCCTCCCTCTCTCCAGATTTCTCAGAACTTGGGGAAGATGTACAGTGAGATGATATTTGTGCATGGCTTCGTCCACTGTGACCCCCACCCAGGCAATGTGTTGGTGAGGAGGTGTCCCAACACCAAGAAGACTGAGATTGTCTTACTGGACCACGGCCTGTATCAGGTAAGACGAGGGGGTGTGTGTGTGTGTTCGGGTGTATATTTTGTAACAGGACCAGGCCCTCTATCCGATAAGGCATTTGAGGTTCTAGCCAGGCCGATGGAGGAACCTGGAAAAATGGCATTAATCACACATTACACCTAATTTTTACCCGACACCCTGGGTCATCAGTATAGATATACACATGCAAACAGAGAGTAGCACAGTCATGAACGTGCTCACACACACTGACCAGTGGAGGCTCCTCAGAGGAGGAAGGGGAGGACCATCCTCAATGAATTTCATAAAAATGAAAGTAGTGAAACATAAAAGTTATCCTTCTTAGATAAAACTATACTAAATATATTCACGTCACCAAATCATTAATCAAAACACACTCTTTTACAATGAAGGTGTACAGTAGTCTCATCAGTACTCTTGGTGTAGCCAGAAAACAGATATTTTCCGTCCTCCTCTGGGTACATTGACTTCAATATAAAACCTAGGAGGCTCATTGTTCTCACCCCCTTCCTTAGACTTACACTGTAATTATGACAACTTCTGGAGGACGTCCTCCAACCAGTCAGAGCTCTTGCAGGATGAACTGACATGTTGTCCACCCAATCAAAGGATCAGAGAATGAATCTAGTACTGAAAGAATAAGCTACAGCTGTCTAGCACAGCAGTGCATAAAATGTGGTGAGTAGTTGACTCAAAGAGCAAGAAAGACAATAGTTGCACAGTTTTTAACAAATTAAATTCTTAAATGGAGGAGAACGAATGGAGCTAGCTAGTTTAGCCTACTTAAACAGGGAGGGATATTATGTTAGCTAACTGGCTATGGCTAACAAATCAAACTTTGTCACATACGCCGAATACAACATGTGAAATGCATACTTACAAGCCCTTAACCAACAGTGCAGTTCAAGAAGGAGTTAAGAAAATATTTACCAAATAAACTAAAGTTAAATATAATAAAAAAGTAACACAATAAAATGACAATAACGAGGCTATATAGAGGGGGTACCGGTACCGAGTCAATGTGCGGGGTTACATGGTAGTCGAAGTAATTTTTACATGTAGGTATGGTGAAGTGACTATGCATAGATAATAAACAGCGAGTAGCAGCAGTGTACAAAACAAATGGGGGGGTTGTCAATGTAAATAGTCCGGTTGCCATTTGATTAATTGTTCAGGAGTCTTATGGATTAGGGTAGAAGCTATTAAGGAGCCTTTTGGTCCTAGACTTGGCGCTCCGGTACTGCTTGCCATTTCAGTCTCCTGAGGGGGAAAAGGTGTTGTCGTGCCCTCTTAACGACTGTCTTGGTTTGTTTGGACCATGATAGTACGTTGGTGATGTAGACATCAAGGAACTTGAAGCTCTCAACCTGCTCCACTACAGCGCCGTCGATGAGAATGGGGGCCTGTTCGGCCCACCTTTTCCTGAGGTCCACAATCAGCTCCTTTGTCTTGCTCCCATTGAGGGAGAGGTTGATGTCCTGGCACCACACTGCCAGGTCTCTGACCTCCCTATAGGCTGTCTCATTGTTGTCGGTGATCAGGCCTACACTGTTGTGTCGGCAGCAAACTTAATGATGACGTTGGAGTTGTGTTTGGCCACGCAGTTGTGGGTGAACAGGGAGTACAGGAGGGGACTAATTACACACCCCAACAGATGTGTTGTTACCTACCACCTACCACCTGGGGACGGCCCGTCAGGATGTCTAGGATCCAGTTGCAGAGGGAGGTGTTTAGTCCCAGGGTCCTTAGCTTAGTGATGAGCTTCGCACTATGGTGTTGAACGCTGAGCTGTGGTCAATGATCAGCATTCTCACATAGGTGTTCCTTTTGTCCAGGTGGGAAAGGGCAGTGTGGAGTGCAATTGAGATTGCGTCACCTGTGGATCTGTTGGGGTGGTATGCAAATTGGAGTGGGTCTAGGGTATCTGGGAGGATGCTGTTGATGCGAGCCATGACCGGCCTACGGGGCAGTAATCATTTAAGCAGGTTACCTTCGCTTCCTTGGGCACCGGGACTATGGTGGTCTGCTTGCAAAATGTTGGTATTACAGACTCCGTTAGGGAGAGGTTGAAAATGTCAGTGAAGACACATGCCAGTTGGTCCACGCATGCTTTGAGTACACGTGCTGGTAATCCGTCTGGCCCCACGGCTTTGTGAAGATCTTGCTCACATCGGTTACCGAGCGCGTTATCATACAGTCGTCTAGAACAGCTAGTGCTTACATGCATGCTTCAGTGTTTCTTGCCTCGAAGCGAGCATAAAAGGCATTTAGCTCGTCTGGTAGGCTCGCGTCACTGGGCAGCTCGTGTCTGGGTTTCCCTTTCTACTCCGTAATAGTTTTCAAGCCCTGCCACATCCGATGAGCGTCAGATCCGGTGTGGTAGGATTTAATCTTAATCCTGTATTGACGCTTTGCATGTTTGATGGTTCCTCTGAGGGCATAGCGGGATTTCTTATAAGCGTCCGGATTAGTGTCCTGCTCCTTGAAAGCGTCAGCTCTAGCCTTTAGCTCGATTTCGGATGTTGCCTGTAATCCATGGCTTCTGGTTGGGATATGTACGTACTGTCACTGGGGACGGCATCGTCGATGCACTTATTGATGAAGCCGATGACTGAGGTGGTATTCTCCTCAATGCCTTACCTCCTTGCTTCATTTGCACTTACTGTATACAGATTCTTCTATTGTGTTATTGACCTTATGTTTTGCTTGTAAGCAGAAATCAGGAGGATAGAATTATGGTCAGATTTGCCAAATGGAGGGCAGGGGAGAGCTTTGTGTGTGTCTCTGTGTGTGGAGTAAAGGTGGTCTAGAGTTGTTTTTTTCCTCTGGTTGCACATGTGACATGCCCGGGTGAAATTAGGTAAAATGGATTTAAGTTTGCCCGCATTAAAGTCCCCGGCCACTAGGAACGCCGCTTCTGGATGAGCATTTTCTTGTTTGCTTATGGCCTTATGCAGTTGATTGAGTGCGGTCTGTTTGCCAGCATCGGTTTGTGGTGGTAAATTGACTGCTACAAATAATATAGATGAGAACTCTCTTGGTAGATAGTGTGGTCTGCAGCTTATCATAAGGAACTCTACCTCTGGCGAGCAATACCTCGACTTCTTTAATATTAGTTATTGACAAATAGGCACACACCCCATCCCTTGTCTTACCAGACATAGCTTCTCTGTCCTGCCGGTGCATGGAAAATCCCGCCAGCTCTATATTATCCGTGTCGTTATTCAGCCACGACTCGGTGAAACATAAGATATTATAGTTTTTAATGTCCCATTGGTAGGACAATCTTGATCGTAGGTCATCGATTTTATTTTCCAATGATTGCACGTTGGCTAACATTGGAAGTCTTCCAAGTCAAGGTAAGCTTTTGGTTTGATTAATTTATTGCCACCAGGGCCCTAGTAGCTATGTTGACTATAACGTTAGCTAATATGGTAACAATGATGTAGGCTGTGTGTAGCGGTTAGCGGTTATGCTATGGAGGTTTGGCTTGGAATGGTTTTTTCGCCTGGTCAGACAGCTGTTATGTTGTGCAATGTAGTACGAAAGGAAAAGGTGAAAGGATGAGAGTGCGTAGATTTTTTTATTTATTTTACCTTTATTTAACTAGGCAAGTCAATAAGAACAAATTCTTATTTTCAATGACGGCCTAGGAGCAGTGGGTTAACTGCCTTGTTCAGGGGCAGAACGACAGATTTGTACCTTGTCAGCCCGGGGATTCGAACTTGCAAACTTTCAGTTACTAGTCCAACGCTCTAACCACTAGGCTACGCTGCCGCCGAATTATGTAATGAACAAAGGGATCATGCTGTTTTTATGTGGCTGCTATGAGTGAATTGTGTTTTCGGGATAGGCGTGTATTCATTCCGCTGATTCTGTTGAAAAACGTTTCTTAAACGGAAGCAAACGGGGATGAACGTACCTGAATTTGTCCAATAGAAACTCTTGTTTGCAACTGTTGGACTAAAGATTACACATTAGATCAGCTAGGTGCTGGCAAGAGTGTGCAAGGCGGCATTGAATGTGTCACTGTCTCAAATCTTGATTACGCACATTTTTCTATCGACCTGTGCATCTATGTTGTACATTTTCATTTGTACGCAAGGTTGTAGCAACTTCATGATGGTTATGGGGAAAATTTGAGTATCATGTAGTAAGTAGCCTAAACCTTTCGACATTGAGCTGGATGAATGGAATATGAATGACAGTCATCCAATATGCTGTAATAGAAATAAGACCATGCTCATAAAAAATACAAAAAACATCCTCCCTCATCTTAAACGGCACCGACCGGCACTGACATACATTCACGCTAGAGCAGACTAAAAGCTTTTCAATAAACTGAAAAGATGTGCTTTACCATCAGACAAATCCAGCAGCGTGTTTGACAGTCTCACACACACACACTCACACACACAGGTGCGCCATGCATACAAATCCCTGGGCCTCTGTCAGCCCAGGATGGTAGATCTAGTGGTTGTAAGTGCAATCATGAAGATCATTTGGTGATGAATATGCTCCTCTGATGCTGGCTTATGAAAGGATGAACAAGAAAGAGAGCGAGAGAGTGAAATAGAAAGAGAGAGAGAGAACCCACTCTCCTCCTCTCTTCCTTCCTTTGACCATAATGGAACCAATTTAGCAGTAATGAGTTGAGATCTGAGCCTGGCTTTGGACAGAATGTTAATTCTCCGCTTGTGTGTTATTTCTATTGGGGGCAATTTTTCCATGTTACACGCTGCCTTCATGTTAATGGTGTGTGTGTGTTTGTTTGTGTGTTAATCATGTGGTAGTCTCATAAAGTGCTGCTGTACTTCATTGGTATGCTAATGAGCAAGTGTTCCTTTGATGGGGATTGGCTGAGCTTTTTACTCTGTAAATACAGCGGAGAGGAGAGCTTGGTTAATGCATCAGGACGCTCTTGTCGTGCGCTTGTACACACATGCATGTACACACACATACTCACACATACACACACACACACACACGAATAGAGTAATAGCCGCCTTAATGCATCAGAATGATTGTGTCTTATCTTTCCCTCTCTTGCTTGCTCGCGCGCACACAGACACACACTCAGTCATGAATACTTTTCATTTCACAGGTTCTGTTTTTAGAGTTGAATTTTAAGTCTCACTATTTTAGGTACTTTCAGTGAGAACTGTACTACTGGTGTATTTTTAAGGCCCTGTACTTTCTTTTCCCTCCAGATCCTGCTGCCAGACTTCCGGCTAAACTACTGTCGTCTGTGGCAGTCCCTGATTAAGGGGGACCTGAATGGGATCGAGAGGTACAGCCGACGCCTGGGTGCGGGGGACCTCTACCCCCTCTTCGCCTGTGTCCTCACTGCACGCTCCTGGACCTCTGTCAATGCAGGCATCGGCAACACCCCCGTCACACACTCTGAGGTACCCATTCTCACCCGCGCGCACACACACACAGACACACACACACACACAGACACACACACACGAGGTAGTGTAGACACACACACACTCCGAAGCTCTGTACACACACACGAGGTAGTGTAGACACACACACACTCCGAAGCTCTGTACACACGCACATGCTGACATACACACTCGTCACACTCTGAGGTACACACACAGTTCACACCATACACACAGAGGTAAACACATTTTTTTTTAAATGGTGTATGTGTCTCTGTGTGCGTTCATGCATGCATGTGTGTGGGACCGGGACCAAGCAGGAGTGTGTCTATGGGTGGTAGAGTGCCATCTGTGGAGTGATGGGGATTGTTGTTATGCAACACAGGGACGGGTAACACACTAGTATGTACTGCCAGAATAGTACATGCATAATAATTATGATAGCAAAGCTATTTGCTATAATACTGTTTATCAGAACACAACAAACTAGAAGCTCTTAGCCCGGCAGATACCCAACATGTACAATCGCAACCTCCAAGGAGAGCACATTTCTGACACCACATTGTGTTCTGTTTTGACTCGCTTGCTCGCTCGCTCGCTCTCTCACACACACACCCTCCATCCCCTCTTCCAGTCAGACTACAAGGGGATGTTTGTCAGTAGTCTGCTCTGGTGTAATTAAGTGTAATTATAAAGTCAGGTTGGCAACATACAGCTCTGACACGGGCAGAAAGGGAGCCGCCGGCTCATTAGCATAAGAAAGAGGCGATAAGAACATTGCATTGGAGCCACACGATAATAGGCCCTGTAAAAGGGAGGGAGAGATGGAGTTATGGAGGGAGTGGGAGAGAAAAGAGGGAGGGAGAGGGGAGGGGAGGAAGAGAACATTTGATGGTGGTTTTTCAGTATGCACATTACAGGGCCTACTGTCTGAAAGCGGCATTACTTTTTACAGTTTCAAAACAAGCCTTTGACACATTACTGCGTGTGCCGCCAACTCAACTCAGATATTTCCCTTGAATCAACACCTTGTGTTAATTACTATTACAGGGCTCCAGACTAACACGTTGCCCTGTTGTCACTGGTGCCACTAACTTTTACGTATGGGGACACCAAATAATAATCTTATTAAGTGATTCATAGTGCTTTATTACGAAATATAATAAAATACACCACTGAGGTATTCAAGAATTAAGTTGTTTTACTTAACACGTCCAAGCAGGAATACACGAGTCAAGATATTTTGATGTGCAACCTAATCCAGTGATTGTCATGAATTTTGGGTTGTCAATTAGACTATATAGTTGCTGTATTTTACTGTCAAAATAGGACTCCAGCGTTTTTATTTGAAAAGAGATGAATTACGTACATCTTTATGTGCACTAACTAATATCATAGGCTAATTAATTTGGGGTTCAACAGCTGAGGAAGCGAGAACTCAAAGCACATTAACTAGATCGCTAACTCTAAGTATAGTGCTCACTTCTAGTGTCCATGTATTCATCCAACAGTGAATGTAATGACCTAAAAAAAAGTTGCAGTTGTAGGCTACTACCCGTGAGACCTATAGACCTCGCAATGGCATTTCATATCTCAAAGCTATATGAAATATGCTGGTTGTAAAATAGTTGCTATTGAGCTAAATATTGAGTGTTGAGAAAAAAATGAAACTTGCAGAAAGCTGAGACCCTCCTCTCTTCGAATTGCATTTTGAAATGTTATACGATCAGACAATTTTTCTCTCGATAGGATGGGGGGGGGAGGAGAGTGGCTCGCTCATCACAGCAGCAGGCCCCAGCAAGGGCGCAGGGCAGACACTTTCATTACAGGAATAATGAGGATAATGCACTTTACTGTTATACTAAATCATGGTTTTAGCCACCCAAAAAATAGGACGTTTGGAGTGGGGTGACAATGTAGAATGTGCTCTCTACCTTTATAGGCACCCTTTCCGTTTTTTACGATCCATGACCTTGGCTGTCTAACTGATGACAGCGTCGGAGCAGGTGTCTGTGCTGATGCCACGTTATTGTGTGAGCTCAGAATACCGGGCCGGCCCATCTTGGTAGGGAGGGCCTGCCGTTGCCCACTGATCAGCCAAAGGCTCATTATCGATTAGTATAAAGAAATAGTCCAAAAAAAGAAAAAAATCTGAACAGGCCCATGTGCCTCCAGCCACGTCACCTTTTTCAACGTTTAATTTTTATGTAAAAAAAATAACATTTTGTGTGTGCAAATTTCGACAAGCCCACTCAACAAAACAATTGTCCAGCCCATCTGGCATTTGCCAGAATTGTCAGATGGCCAAACCGCCTCTGGTTAAGTTGTCTACATTCGAAATGGGGCCGGAACACTACCACTGTCTGCGTTGTCAGTGTTATTGTCAGTGTTAAAGATCAGTGCTGATGTGTGTGGTTAGGAGGAGTTTGAGTGGCAGTTGACTAGAGTGTAGTTTCAAATACAGTTAGAGGTCACTCTATCTCTCACCTCTCTATCCCGTCTGTCTCTGTCCTGTCTGTCTGATGCTCTCATTACCATACTGATGAATTCATGCTGTTCACATCAATCTGCAATGTGCCTGTTGTCTTTCAATTAGACACTCTCTTAAATGTGTTGTTAGCTTTGGGTCACAGTTGGTTTTAGCATCAACTTTGTTTAGCTTTTCTATACAGTATCAGCAAAATATTTAACCAACAATGTTCTGTAATTTTACTGAAGAGCCTTCGACATTAGCAAATTAATCTGCTTGTCCTTGTATGTTGACAGAGAGGCATGGGGAAAGTTGGTGTATGTTGGCGTCTTTTTAAAGATTGTTGACATGACTAACGAACTTATAAAATACAATCTTAGTGTTAGGCTTTCATAGGGCAATTCAGAGAAACCGATCGTAATTTTGGCGTGCATAGAAAAGAGTCGTGCGTGCTCCACAATAGACAACCGTTGGCTCATTCTGTTCAGAACAACCCAGGGTATGACGCCATGTCATCTTGTAACTCTACATCAAACATGGTGATCCGAAATGTTGACATGAGTTTTATGAAATGGAAATATGACACGTGACACGTTTGGACTCACAGGAGTTTGCCTTGCTTGTATGACATCAAAGCTGTATTTATTATAACCCTCAACGTCTCATCTTTCAAAATACATCAAGTCCTCTTAATTTACAGCACTTCCCTCACTCAGACATCAAAAAATGTGCAAAAGTTGCCTAATTAGCGGGAGGGATTGGGGCAACTTCTTGTCGGGTCTCTTGCAGCTTTAAAGCTAATATCCTGGTATTCTACACATTTTGCCATGAGGCAGAGAGAACTTTACAGTTTTAAAGCTTACATTACAGTGCATAAGAAGAAGTATTGAGTTGTAAAATTGACGATTGTTGGAGAAACGTTACTGTGGATACAAATATCCATGTGAGCCTCCCAGGCCCATGTTGCCCAGGTTTAAGAACATAAATTGTAGATTAATAATATTACATTGTATTATATTACACCCTCTAAACTTATTCCACAGATCTCTTGGCCAACATGTGGATAATATGTTAGTAATATTCATAAACTTATGAAATGTAATATACAGTACCAATCAAAAGTTTGCACACACCTACTCATTCAAGGGTTTTTCTTTATTTTTACTATGTTCTACATTGTAGAATAATAGTGAAGACATCAAACTATGAAATAACACATGCAATCATGTAGTAACCAAAAAAGTGTTAAACAAATCAAAATATATTTAATATTTTCGATTCTTCAAAGTAGCCACCCTTGGCCTTGATGACAGCTTTGCATATATATAATATTTTGAGATCTGGCTGCGGACACCCTGCAGTACCTCCGCTGACCCACTTTGAAAACCCCTGGTGTAGCGCACTGTACACTCTGGAGAGAGGAGAGAATAAAAAAATGTAATAATATTTTACCTTTATTTAACTAGGCAAGTCAGTTAAGAACAAATTCTTATTTACAATGACGGCCTAGGAACAGTGGGTTAACTGCCTTGTCCAGGGGCAGGACGACAGATGTTTACCTTGCCAGCGCGGGGATTCATTCTAGCAACCTTTCGGTTACTAGCCCAACACTCTAACCACTAGGCTACCTGGCGCCCCAAGGGAGGAGTGAGATGGGAAGGGACGGGAAGGGGAGAGGAGGTAAGAATAGAGAGTTTGGGGAGAGGAGAGTAATGATGAGGAGGGGAAGGGAAGGTTGAGGGAAGAGAGAGGTCAGCGCACCTAGCTGGAGTGTTGTTGTGCATTTAACATCAGATCCCATCTGAAAGCTCAACATGTTGAACGTTAGGACATAGTAGTTATTCAGTACTTCAATTGAGCCTTCCTATCTGAGAGAGAACAGATAAGAGCTCTGTTACACACACACATTTAGTGGCTATGTCTCAATAATAAGCCTGGGTTCATTGCTGTGGCTTTTCTACCAGGGCTGAGTGGGACGCATAATTACAGAGGCAGGGAGAGACTGATGGAGAGCGAGCTTTCATCAGAGGAAGGGAGGGAGAGAAAGAAAGGAGCAGAGAGAAAGGCAGGATCGATAATAGGAGAGGAGTGGAGATTGAGGATGAGAGAGAAAAAATGGGCAAGAGCAGGGTGACGAGATTGTGAGACTGGACAGGCCCTAGTTATAAGGACAGACTCTCTCTTGTTGTATTTTTTTCTGTTCCATCTCTCCCTATGGCCCTGGCTCTATGTACCCAACTCTGTCTGATTGGCTGTCTTTCCTCATCTGTAAAAGTGAGTTCCTATGCAAATGCATTTAGGCTTGGGCGATATATGTTTATACCGTATACCGGGGTATTTCAAAATACAGACGGTAGATTTTCAATACCGTTAATATATATACACACACACACTACCGTTCAAAAGTTTGGGGTCACTTAGAAATGTCCTTGTTTTGGAAAGAAAAGCAATTTTTATCCATTAAAATATCATACTTTCTTTTTTTTATAATATGTTTATTGTTTTCCAATAAAAAAAATTATAAAAAGACAGCGACACAAACATTGACATTCATTGTACTGTTGAATGGGATGGCCAATTTAAAGGACAAAACAAAACTTAACTCACACATACACAAAATAAAACTAAATCCTATTAGGTGGTACATGTATAAGAAGACAGCATATAGTCATTACAAGCAGTGTAGTTCAGCCCAATATAAATACTGAGTGGAGTACAGCACAGAGTAGCAGCAGATGATCAAACCAGTTATGAAGCAGGACTAGACCATTTATCCAGTATCGGCTGCCATATTTTGTAAAACATTGGACTTCTATTGGAGCTATTGTATTGAATCTTTTCCATATGTATTACATTCCCTAAATCCCATAACCACATTTCAAAGGTAGGTACAGTCTCCCAAATTCCAAAATTGCAATATGAGCCTTTTGGCTAATAGAGTACAAAGAGAGACAGCCTTCCCTTCCTGGTTATTCCCATCAACTGTACCAAACAGAGCGATCAATGGGTCTGGGGCTATAACACTATCGAAGGCTTTAGATAAGTCATCAAAAATGAGAGCCCAGTAAGCATGTAACTTAGGACATGTCCAAAATAAGTGGGTCATCGTCCCCTCATCCTGCTTGCACCTCTCACACAGTGGTGAGGTGTCCGGGAATATTTTATGCAGTTTCACTTTTGAGTAATGTAACCTGTGTATCACCTTAAACTGAACAAGGTTGTGTCTGGCATTCACTGAACTGTGGTTTATATTCCTGAGAGCTTCTACCCAGTCCTCATCTGAGATTTCTGAACCAAGTTCTTGTTCCCAAGCCCTTTTAATAGTGTCTGTGGATACCTCTATGTGGGCCTGTAGCACATCATACAGTCTAGAGACCGACCCTTTTGAATGGGGTTTGACAAGGATCAGGCTCTCTAATGTAGGATTATTTGGCTTAATGCCACGCTGTGGATATGTGTCCTTAAGAAATTCCTGATTTGGAGGTATCTGAAAAAATGTGTTGCTGGCATGTTAAATTTACCCTGTTATTGTTGAAATGAAGCCAACTGACCATCCATGTATAAGTTACCAATTGTTGTGAGCCCCTTCTCCCTCCACTGTGAAAACACCCTATCATCCAATGCAGGGTGGAAAGCGTGATTCAGGCAAATCGGACTGTCAATGTATACAGTGGGTATGTTAAGAAAATACCTCATCTGTTTCCAGATCCTAAGAGTATGACAAATGACTGGATTAGAGTCATAAGTGGCTTTTTTCACATATGCTGGACTATTAACAAGTGCAGGGAGTGAGGAATGTTGACAGGAGGCCTGCTCAATCAAAAGCCATGAAGGCATATCATTCTGTTGCATCCCAGGTAAACTTTCCCTCCAGAAAGACACAATGTTCAGATTAGCAGCCCAATAATACAGTTTAAAGTGAGGAAGGCCAAAGCCCCCCTCTATCTTGTACTTGCATAAATGCTTATTTGAAATTCTGGCTGCCTTGTTATCCCATAAAAATGGAATTACTATTGAATCCAGTTTCTTAAAATAGCTTTGTGGTATGAAATTGGGTAGACATTGGAAGAGGTAAAGAAACCTGGGTAGGACAACCATTTTAGCATTTATACGACCAACCAAGGAGATGGGCAGAGCTTTCCAAAAATCTATATTTTGTTTAAGCTGATAAATGATCATGTTCCAATTCGCTTTCAATAGCTGATCAAGTTCTCTTGTCACTACAATACCAAGGCTTGTGAACTTGTCCATCACTGTTCTAAATGGGGTAGATTGCAGAAATGGCATATCCACAGGCCGTGATACTGGCATCAATTTGCTTTGTTGCCAGTTCATCTTGTAGCCAGAGAAGGAGCCGAATTATTTTTCAAGTTAAGTAAGGGGGGAATAGGAGTTTTAAGCTTGGATAAAAACAAAAGAACATTGTCTGCATATAGGGAAATTTTGTGCTGCATGTCTTTTTTATTTTAACCGGAGCTATATCGGCACATGCACGAATGAGAGTAGCAAGGGGTTCCATGGCTATAGCGAAGAGAGCAGGCGAAATAGGGCACCCCTGTCGGCAGCCCTTGAACAGGCGGAATGACTTTCCAAACCTGAAATGATCCAAAACCGACATCATATACTTCCACTCAATCTGATCAAACGCCTTCTCTGCGTCAAGAGCAATTACCATTGCCTCAACTTTATGATCATGATATATTACATTGAAAAGGCGTCTCAAATTGTAGTATATATGTCGGCCCGGGATAAAACCTGTCTGGTCAGGGTGTAGGATGTCAGATATATATTTTTTTAATCGGTTTGACAATATCTTTGTCAACACCTTATTTTCTATGGGGAGTAATGACACTGGGCGATAAGACCACATCTCTATGAAATCTCTATCTTTTTTCAAGATCAGTGCTATAGTAGCCTCATACAGTGTTTGCGGGAGTTTGGCATTTTCTTTGGAATGTTTAAACATTCGCTACATAAGTGGAGCTAGACTGGCGCAGTACTTCTTATAGAATTCTAATACATATCCATCGGGTCCAGGGGCCTTGCTGTTTAGAAATTGTGCCATCGCTGTGTTCATTTCCTGTAAAGTTATCCCAGGATCGAGTGCAGCAGCTGCCTCCCTGTCTAGTTTAGGAAGTTCACATTCAGTGAGAAAGCGTTCCATAGTTTGTGGATCAGTAGCATCGCATTTTGATTGATATAGCTCTGAGTAAAACTGCACAAAGCATTTATTAATATCCCGCGGATCTGTTACTATTTTACCCTTCTTGTCTTTTATTTTGTGAATAGCTCTAGATGCCTGTACATGCCTTAGCTGTCTTGCTAATCATTTATGTGGTTTGTCACCCAGTTCAAAATAACTTTGTTACGTTCTAGCAAGTAAAGAGCCCATCCGTTTCGAAAGGATGGTATTGTATTCATATTTCAACTTTGTGATCTTCTCAAGTACTGCATTCGAGGAATTCGTCCTAAAAATGTTCTCCTGTTCCCCTAACTCTCTTTCAATTTCTCTCAGCCTAGTATTGACACGTTTTTTCCTCTCTGATGTATAAGAAATAATGTTACCTCTAATCACAGCCTTTAGAGATTCCTAAAGGGTGGAGTTGTTAGCGCAGAGGAAAAAGGTAATCTGCTCCTTCAAATACTGACAAAAAGTCTCATCTTTCAACAAGTATGCGTCTAAGCGCCACGGTCGCCGACCTGTAGACATATATTGTCAAGTTTCAGCACCATGGACAGAGGATAGTGGTCTGTAATTAGAATAGGGTGATCGGTAACTGACGCAGCTGCTGAAATTAGTTTGGAGTCCAACAAAAAAATGGTCAATTCTGGAATATGATTTATGAACTGACGGAAAGAAAGAATAATCCCTATCTGTTGGGTGCGTCCGTCTCCAAATAGCGACAATGTTAAGGTTTGTCATCAATGTATTTAGACAGACACTGGCATTTGATTGTTGAAGTGACCTTGATAGCTGTTTATCTAAAAGAAGATCTAACGTACAGTTAAAGTCGCCTCCAACTTGTATCCGAGATATTTGGTATGGCCTTAAATACCCTTTGAAAAAATAATGGATCATCGAAGTTGGGTCCATATAAATTGACCGCAGTATTATACCGACCATTAGGATCTGAAATCGAGGATGAGTAAACAAAATGAATGTTTTTCCTTATCAGGATTGCTACCCCTCTCACTTTTGCATCAAAATGAGACTGGTATATCTGACCGATCCAGCCGACTCGTAGCTTGGCCTGAGCCGAGCGTTTAATATGAGTTTCTTGAAGAAGCACTATGTCAGCGCCTAGTGATTTAAGATGAGAAAAAACCTTAGCTCGTTCCTTGACATGCCCTAAGCCATTACAGTTCCAGCTGACTATCTTTATTCCACCAGATCTACTCTGTGCTCGGTCACTATGTGGCATTTCTTATTTTAGAGCAAGTTGTTGCTGGCATACAAAACCCAAAAGAAAAACGTCCCACCATGCGGGAGATTGTCATGCCACCTGTATTAAATGTGAACATAAAACACAGACCCCATCCCCCCCTTCCGTCCCATTACTGAGTGACCTCCCCAAACGAAGCACTCGTTGACCAACACACAAACCTTAGTTCAAGCTGTATGTCTAGACACCCTAACTCATCTATAGATGCTCCGCATATAAACTAATATTAAATAACACTCACGTTAAGGGGTGAGTGGCGCTAAACAATGCTATATAAGCCATAGCATCTCACCCATCGTATAAGTCTCAATTTTCTAATCGAAAAGACATAGGCAGGAAATTCAAACACATTCCTGGCCTGTATTTAGCTGGTTGACACAGTCGTTCTGTATCCTCAGCCAGGGAGCTTGCTTGACAAGAACAGATTGGCCTCTTTTGGGTTGTCAAACGTACGTGTTGATCCCTCGACTGTCACCTTAAACCGGGCTGGGAAGAGGAATCCAAATCAGATGTTGGCCACCCTGCGTTTCTTGCGTAACTCATCATTCTCTTTCCGTTGGTTCCTCACCTCCAAAGTAAGATCTGGCTAGAATTTGTATTTATTTATTTCACCTTTTATTTAACCAGGTAGGCTAGTTGACAACAAGTTGTCATTTGCAACTGCGACCTGGCCAAGATAAAGCAAAGCAGTTCGACACATACAACAACACAGAGTTATACATGGAATAAACAAACATACAATCAATAATACAGTAGAAAAATCTATATACAGCATGTGCAAATGAGGTAGGATAAGAGAGGTAA